>NC_064807.1:87190459-87242410 GCF_023721935.1 Panthera uncia
CACACACACACACACACACACACACACACACACACACACACACACACACACACACACACCACGGGAGACTTGGAAACACCGTGATGTGGCGCCTGAGGGCCCAAATGACCTGGAGGTCCCAGCCATGCGTCCCTCGGCCTCACGACATACTCCGTCACTGCTGGCCACTCTGACTCCTCCCAAACCCGTTTTCCTGGCCCTTCTGTCCCTTTGCCCGTAACCCTCAGCAGCATCTGTGGACACCCCAGCCCCGCACTTGCCTGACCTGTAAGCAGGAGCCCTGCCTGGCCCCAGGCTGTGTTCTCCGTGAGGATGAGGTCATGCTGGCCTCGTGTGGCCTCCGTGGGCCTAGCTCAGGGCATCTACAGAGAGGAGAGTGCTCAAAAAGGGGGCCCCGTGCTGGTGCCACTCACCTGGTAGGACCCTGAGTGAATGACAGACAATGTAGGCGAGATTCTATTGATTTATTTTTGGCCAGTGGCGTTCGGGGAGCAGAGTGGAGGTGTGGGAGTGGGAAAGGCAGGGGTCACGGGGCGCTGCCGGGAGGAGGGCCTGGGTGAACGGGGAAAGCCCAGGGTGGCCACGAGGGAACTCTCCAGAGTCCTGACCAGCCTCAAGCTTCTGCCACAGGCCTTGTGCAGGGCTGAGAGGAGCTGCACACAAAAGGTCCTTGACATTTCCCAGGATTAAGGAATTAAAGCTCTTCATTTAGATGAACAAAAAACAGTTCCATGCTTTCCAGATGGTAAAATGCCAGATTCTGTTGCTGGCTGCCAGGAGAGTCCAAGCCCAAAGACACCTGAACTGTTCTGTACCCACTTGGTGTGATGTTATTTTCTGCAGGAACAGCCTTGCAGTTAGAGAAACACATCCAAAGACATCTGGGCTCCCAAGAAAACCCAGACAATACCACCTACTTCCCTATCAAAACCGAGGCAACCGCAGGGAAAAGAACAGAGTCTGCAGAGCTGGGAGAGGGCCCTGCCGCCCTGATGCTGGCTGCCTTCTGCCCAGGTCCTGCTGGGTGGGGGAGATGGGGCGTCAGGGCGGAACACATTGCTCTCGGGCGCCTTCTGGGGATCACCGGAGGTGCCACTGGGCCTCTCAGGACACGGGGGAATGTTTCAGGTCGTGGGACCATGATTCTATGCCAGCACGTCACGGCTGCCCAAGAGGCACTGCTGGGTGGTGGTAATTTTGGGTACGGCTCACTTTGTGCCCGGGTGGGGCGGTCATATGCCCGGACAGAACTGAAGATGGCTGTCGCTTCGGTGGGAGCACGTGGGTTGTTGTGGCAGCTGGTCTTTGGATTACCTCACTAAGAACACGTAACGTCAAGCGGGCTGTATGTATATATTTGGCCATGGATTCTGAGTTCCGTGTCCCTTCCCCCGTAGGGTAACAGCAGCTATCACTCACTGAGCACTTCCTCTGGGCAACCACAGTGCCAAGCACTTCTTAAGCTTTATCATCATGCAGAATCCTCACGATATGTACCCCACAAAGTAGGTTCTTTTTTTCTTTTTTTAAAATATTTTTAAGTGTTTATTTATTCTTGAGAGAGAGAGAGAGAGAGCAAGCAGGGGAAGGGCAGAGAGAGAGGGAGACACAGAATCTGAAGCAGCTCCGGGCTCCGAGCTGTCAGCACAGAGCCCGACGCGGGGCTCGAACCACAGACTGTTAGATCATGACCTGAGCCGAAGTCGGACGCTTCACCGACTGAGCCCCCCAGGTGCAGGGGAGAGCCGGTTGCACATCCAGTCCCGGCCGACCCCTGAGCCCGAGTCTTCTCTACTGTGTCCACAGTGAAGAGACTGCGAAGAGGTGACAGTGAAGACAAGAGGAGACATGAGGAGGGGTCAGCGAGGCGGGAGATGGGCCGGGGGAGGAGAGCTCCCCTAGGAGAGGACAGCGGTCACTGCGGACGAGCACCCGAGGGAAGTCGGGGGAGCCACGGACTGGAGGCGCCCCGTGCACTCCATGCCTGTCGACTCAACCTCCCACCACTTCTCTGAGGCGAGTATTCGTCTGATCTCCATCTTTCTTACACACGGGGAAACTGAGGCAAGTCAGGCCACAGAGGGAGTAGCGGTCACCTGGCAGAACGGCTCTCAGTCACTGTGCCGGACTGCCAGTCTCTGGAAGGGTCACTGCGGGAAATGCTGACCGGGGCCCGAGACTGGGGGGGGGGGGGGGGGGGGGCGGCGAGGCAGCCTGGTGGCCCGTGGGAACAGGGCTGGGAAATGCGGGGGGGCCGGGCTTCCCGGAAGCACTTGCCGGATTCTGGCCTGGAGCGCACGGAGCCCCGGGCCACCCGTCAGGAAGAAGCCGGCTACAGAGATGAGGCCGACTCCCTGCCTCCTCTAACGGCAGAGAGCCGAGAACCGCCTCCAGCAGGGTGGGCCGCGCCCTCCCGCTCCACCCCCGCCGCGGAACGGCGTACGAGCAGGTACCCGGACAAGGCTCTCGGGCATTACCACGCTCGGCGGTGGCGGAGGGCGCCTTGTGGAGGACGGTATCGGGCTGTCGCGAGGGGGAAATGAACGATCGAATCTGTTCTGTGGCTACTCGCACGTGCCCCTTGCAAGAAAAGGTGGTGATGAAACAGTACTCAAGCAGTAGGCGGACAGTGATGATCCGTCCCGCCACTCCCAGCGCCCAGGGCCCCTCGGGCTGGCGCGCCACAACATCCGCTCCCGTCTTCCTTCTGCTTATCCAACCCGCTCAATACGGCCCGGCTCTCGGCTCGGGAAAGGCTGCCCTCGGGGACGACCCTGGAATCGTCTGCCACCGCTCCTTCCCTGAAGCGAGTCGATGGCCCGGTCCTGGCTCCCGCAGGCCTTCCTCTGGCACCGCCCCTGGTCTGGGGTCGGCCCGCTGGCCCTCGCACCCCGTTTTATCTTTCTGGGAGCGCCAGGGCACACGAGGCAGCAACGGGAGGCACAGGAACACAGTGCCAAATGCCGCAGTTCGTTCTGCGACCGCACGGCCCGGGGAGGGCCGCGCTTTCCTCTGAAGCCTCTGGAACGATGACTGTGGACTCCGAGCTGGGCATTCCGCGGGCTACGGCTTCTGTGCTTCCCTCCGAGTGGAAACGCCGCGAAGGATGCGCCAGCCCCCGTGGTACGATCTCTCCCGTCCCCACCTGCCCGTCTCGGCTGCACACGCGCCCCCACCTCTCAGCCTCCCCGCCGG
This sequence comes from Panthera uncia, assembly GCF_023721935.1. Taxonomy (NCBI): domain Eukaryota; kingdom Metazoa; phylum Chordata; class Mammalia; order Carnivora; family Felidae; genus Panthera; species Panthera uncia. The sequence continues at coordinate 87,193,655 of NC_064807.1, forward strand.
GACTTAACGCAGGAAGTAGCCGCAGATTTGCTCGCACTCTTCCTAAGTGCCGGGATGAAAACGCACACGGTTTTGAAACGAGGAGGCTAAAGATCAAAACGGTGGCTGCCCCTGCAGAGTTTAAATGTCAGGAGAAGACGAACACGCCTGAAACCCTTCCTGGCTCTTTGTGCTTCTGCCCTTTCAGACGGCCCCCCATTCCTAAGTCCCATTCTCCGAGTCTGCTCTGCTGGAGACGGGCCGGCTATAAAAAGCCTCTTCGCCCTAGGACGAAGCGCACAGAGCCTCCGGGGCACCGCAGGAAATGACAGGAGCCTGTCGGCAGCCGTGGCCCCACAGCACGCTGTCCCCAGCCCTCCGCCGGGGGGAAGGGGTCTAATGAGGAAGAGGGAAAGGGCCTACTGACAGACCCCGCTGCAGACAAAAGGCAGGCCACATTTCGATTCACGTGGGGGGACTTGCGACAGGACCTCGTGTGCCTGTCTTTGACCCAGGGAGTCCCGTGCACGCGGCCTGAGGAGGATTTGACAGGCGTGTGCTTCTATTCTCTTAGCTCCTGACATTATCTTCCGGGAATAAAAAGGCAAGTGTGAGCTCCGCGCAGCTCTGTGAAGCAGCCCCCCTCCCACCACCTTGCTTTGTCACATCGAGGGCAAGACCCGGGAGGGGTCCCACCTTCCCAGCACGCCTCTCTCTGCGGCCGCCGCGGCTGCTTGCGGGCAGGGAAATACACAATCCACGGTAACTGCCACCACATGGCGAAGGAAGTCCTGGCGCTCTGCGGCACGGCGATGCTGGGAGAGGGTGCCTCCCGCCGTTCGAGGAGGCCGGGGCCGGCGGCACACAGCTGCGGCACCTGTCACCACGGGCGCTGTTTTCTGCCGGGGAGAGCCCCTCTTACCGATGACCAAGGATGCTCCTTGACCGTGTCACTCTCGTCTGAAAATGCACTCTGCTCCTGATTCGGGTCCGGCCTTTCCGGACAGTGGGGATAACTCGCCCTCCCCTGCCTGGTCCGCCTGCGTGGGTGTCAGAGGGCCGACGCCAGGCAGGAGGGGACGTTTTCCACGGCACTGTCAGTTGCTCTCTGGGGACTGCTACCAGGAACGTCGATCGGGGACACCCGAAATCTAAGTGGGTGGACAAGCAGCAAATAGGATTCTGAGACAAAGCGGAGACTAAAAGGCAGAGTTTAGAAGTGTTGCCCCCTAACTCTTCTCTGTTGGCATTCTGAGTCTGAAATGCCAAACAGCATCCCAAAAATCACACCAGATCCTCAGAACCCGCGGCCAAGCGGCCCCAGCTTTGCTCTATCGTGCGGTGTGTCCCCCGTCCCCCAACGCGGCCTGAGACTCACACAGAAAAAGAAGCACGGTACCGTCCTGCCCCTTCGTGAGCGAGGCCACACTATGTGTCCCCATCCTCCCCACCAGCGTCTCCCGCAAACACAGGACTTTTTAAACAACACCCCAAACCCTTTCCACGTGATGATGATTAGTTAAAAGCTTCACTGGTAAAAGACTGAGCTTAATTCTGTACTATTTTCCAGTATCTTCCTTACACTGACAGCAAACAGACAATGTTTTAGTCGGGAAGCCAGAGGACTCTTTCACCCGCAAACCCTTACCTGCCCCTGGAACAGGAAAAGGACTCTTCACTCCCTGTAATCAGAGGGTACCATCACCTATCCCCAAATCACGGCTCGTTAACTGAGTACAGGTCAGTATCAGAGGTCAAGTCCATTTAGGTAACAACAGTCGAAGGTACGGACGACAAGGAGCGTCACAAAGGGCTCTGCCCACATACGACGCGCCGATCAGCAGTTGAGGTAAAACCCCCATCCCTACACGCGCGTCCGCTTCTCCTGCTTCAGACACGTTACATAAACTACGAGGGAGGAACTGGGGAGGGGGTGCTGCTCCACGTCTCTGGCTAGACTAATATCACATTTTAGACACTGCTTCTGTGTGTGTTTGTGGTTTTAAACAAATACAAAGAGTGCTTGGCAGGTTATTTTTAGGGGAGGTAGAATAAAAAAAACACAGCACTGTCTCTCCACACCTATGCCTCGCCAAATCTGTGTCTCACACATTTTACAACTTCCTAATAAACTTTACGCTCGCATTCAAAAATACTTAATACTACACAGAACATTAAAATACACACACACACACACACATATATGCAAAGGCAAGCATGCGCAAGCCCTTGTCACACGGGGTATTTGTATGGAAACTGGACCATTGTCAAAAGGCCAGGTTATGGTCTGCAATGCTCATGGCTCCCCGAAGCCACCGCCTGCCTGTGCGGAGCCCGGGGAAGGGAGCTCATCGCAATACCACAGAGGGACACCAAGAGGAAGCAGGTTAAGAAAACAAAACCACTTTAATGCTCCTCACTATCGAGGCGACACACAGCGCAAGATAATGACGGCTGTCCTTTCTCTTTAGAAAGCTTTTCCACAGCTGCTGGGGGAAAAACTGACGAACGCAGTCAGCCTGGATAAAGTCGGCACTCAAGGCTGAGACCTTACGCATGCTCAACAAGTACGTGCCGCAGGTATGGTCGCTTAGATAAGGACGCTACGACTCACGTGCAGCTGTCCGCACTACAGCCTGCCCGTGACCACACACATTTTCCTGCAGGCTCTGGGCCGAGAGTCGGCGGCTCTTTTCTCCATTCTCCTTCTAGCTAGCTCAGCTGGGTAAAGGAGTGTTAGAGGAGTCAAGGCCATGATTTTCTTTTTAAAATAAACTCAATTTTGGACTAGAAAAGTTACAACGATGGTGCACGCAGCTCCCACGTACCCCTGGCCCAGTTTCCCCCTGTTAATATCCTTCACGACCGGGTACCCTTGGCACAACTAAGAAACCAGCATTGGTTACTTACTATTGATTCAACTCATTTTCTCATTAACATCCTCTTTTTGTTTCAGGATCCAACCCAGGATTGCATGTTCTATTTGACTGTGATAAGGTCGTGAAGCTTTAGGGGCGCCTGGGTGGCTCAGTCGGTTAAGCGTCTCACTTCGGCTCAGGTCATGATCTCACGGTTCATGGGTTTGAGCCCCGGGTAGGGTTCTGTGCTGACAGCTCGGAGCCTGGGGCCTGCTTCGGATTCTGTGTCTCCCTCTCTCTCCGCCCTCCCCTGCTCATACTATCTATCTCTCAAAAAAAAACATTAAAAAAGAAAAAAAAAAAAAAGATCGTGAAACTTTAACGCTTTTACAGGCTCCCTAAATGTGTGGTGTTGCGTCTCAGACCCCTCTCCTAGCCCCAGGCATCTGTCCTATCTTAGCCTTTCATGTACAAGGGTCCAGGGAACGACGTGAAGTGATGTATTAAACACCATTAGAGGGCTGGTCCATTATGCTGCTTTGATACAAAAGCCTTAAGCTCACTGCTTAATGGGGACGGGGTCTCCTTTCGAGGTGATGAAAAGGTTTTGGGAGTAGAGGGTTCCACAGCACCACAAAGGTTCTACAAATCACAGAATTGTGTTAATTTTATGTTGTGTGAATTTCACCTGCATTACAAAAAAAAAAAAAAAAAAAAAAAAAAAACAACAAACCTCTGTGCTCTCCCTCTAAGCTACCTGGCATCCCTTGGACGCAACTATGACTCAAGTGGAAATGATGTGGGCTCAGCTTTCAAAACCGTGTCCCTCCTCCGCACCAATCCCTTCAATGGAATCGAGAATAAGATCCAAATTCTGCAGCAGGACCTAGAGGCACCTGCCCAGCCTGGGCTCTGCCTCTCTGCTCCACTGCACGCTCCGATGGCCCAGGCTTCCGATGGTTCTTAGAACGTGCTCCTCAACACCAGGTTTCTGGGCTGCCGCTTCCGTGGCCCGCCAAGCGTCTCCCGTGGCTCTCCGCACGACCGGCGCGTCTCATGAGGTGCCCGTCCTGTTAGGTTTTGCCCCATAAAGTCCTCCTGGCACCGCCCCAATGAGAGGGGCCCCTCCTGTTCTGGATTTCGGGCCCTCATTAACAACCTAGAGTCATCATCTTCCTCGTCTGTCTCATTTTCCCTTGTATCCCTAGCACCTCGCGTGGTGCCTGGCACATGGCAAAAGGGGCTCAACAAATAGCTGTTGCTGAGCCCGATGAGGCAGCAGAGGAAATTGCAACCGACTCCATCATGTCCACTGCCGAATGAAAGCAGAGACGGGGGGTGGCTGAGGGCAGGGGAAAGTAGCTGGTACCCCGCAGGGGAACCGGCTGGGGCGCTGTGGGGGGGGTGGTGCGGGGAGCCCACGTAAGCCCCAGGTGCCGAGCTGCTCCGGGGAAGGGCCCCTTCCACCATCAGAAGCTGGGAGAGGATCTTCTGTAGTCACATTGCCTTTCTTCCGACATTTCCCAAACACCATTTCATGGGGAAGCCCGACATTGGAAAAAGAAGTCACCAGAGTGTTAGGTGGGGGTGGGGGTAGGGTGAAGACGGGGCCAGCCTGCCTCTCTCAGCCTGTGCTAGGCACCTGCGTAGACCACAGGGCTCTGAAGAACGGAGCTCAAAAACTGGGTTAGCTTGGAACTCAAAAGCCTCTGTGTTTTTTTTTTCTTTTTTTTTTTTTTTTTTAAGGTCTGATTTCTGTACAGGAAAACTCACCCTTTGTAGGTGTGAGAGAACAGGAAAAAATACATGTATTTTTTTCATCTCCGTCCCTGGTTCCTGGCATAGAGCTCCTGAAACCCTAAGCGACAGAGTGCTAGGGGTATCCCTCGCTCTAATGAGGGCACCATGGGTGGGCACCTGGATGGGGGCTGGTCACCAGAAAGACCAAGCCATGATCAGAGTAATTAGAGGCTTAGAATTTTCCGTCCCATCCCCCATCCTCCAGAGAAAGGGAGTGGGGCTGGAAACAGAGTTAATGATCGAGTATGTCTGCGTGAGGGGGCCTCCATGAACTCCCAGCAGCACAGGGGCGCTGCGCTGGCTCAGTTGGTGGACTCTTGATCTCAAGAGTTGTGAGTTCGAGCCCCACACTGGGTGTAGAGATTACTTAAAAATAAAATCTTGGGGCCCCTGGGTGGCTCAGTCAGTTAAGCATCCGACTTCGGCTCAGGTCACGATCTCACGGTTCGTGGGTTCGAGCCCCGCATCAGGCTCTGTGCTGACAGCTCGGAGCCTGGAGCCTGTTTCAGATTCTGTGTCTCCCTCTCTCTCTGCCCCTCCCCCACTCGTGCTCTGTCTCCCTCTGTCTCAAAAATAAATAGACATTAAAAAATTAAAAAAAAAAAGAAAGAAAGAAAGAAAGAAAAGAAAAGAAAATCTTAAAATCCCAGTAGTACAGGGCTCGGGGCGCTTCCAGACTGGCCAACACAACCCCAGAAGGGTGATGTGCCCCCACTCCACAGGGACAGAAGCGTCCGTGCTTGAGACCCTCCCAGACCTTGCCCTGTGTGCCTCTTCATCTGGCTGTTCACCTGTATCCTTTCTCGGGTCCTTTGATAAACCGGGAGGAGCTAAGTAGGCATGTCCCTGAGTTGGGCGAGCTGCTCTGGCGAATTAACAGATGGGCGCTGGGGAACCTCTAATCTACGGCTGGTAGCACAGAAGCACGGGTGATAACCCAAACTTGTCACTGTGGTATCTCCAGGTACACAGTGTCAGACTGAGCTAAGCTGTAGGGCACCCAGCTGGGGTCCGGGACTTGCCTGTTATTGTGGGGCAAACCCCCACACGTCTGGTGACCAGAAGAGGCAGAAGTGAAGTGTTTTATGTGCCCAGTAAAGGCGACTCACTGGAGACAAACATAGGAGGGAAGGACTGGGGTGTCCCCTGTATAGGAAGGAAAACGCAGGTCTTCCTCTAGGGTAGGTATACGGTTCCAGGAGTTTGGAAACATAATAGTGTGCAATCACCACCACAATTAAGATTCAGAATATTTCCATCACCCTAACACATCTCCTCTTGCCCCTTTGGGGACAATCTCTTGCCCTTACTCCTAGCCCCTGGAAACCACTGGTCTGATTTCTGTCCCTAAGGTTTTCTCTTTTCTAGAATGTCATATAAGTGGAATCGTATCGTGAGCAACCTTTTGTGTCTGGCTTTTTTCATTAAACACACACACACACACACACACACACACACACACACACACACACAAAACAATCCTCTAACTTAAGACCAATGTTTATACTTTAAAGCATTCACATTTCTCTTACTGCCTCATGAGTAAGAAGCAAAAAATAAAGCTTACCTTCTGGAAAACTTGATAGTTGGATTTGGACCATATATCAAGCTGGGGAGGAAAGAAAGAAAAGCATCATCAGCATCGCTTTTAGAATTTTGGACTTCAAGAGATGACGCTGTAACCCCTGCTATACCTGTCAGCTTGAAATAATAAACGTGATTACGGAATAACAGAACCATGGCATTGCACAGGCATCTCAAATGTCCTGCTTGACTTTCATCTTTCTCAGCCTGTCAGTGATTTAAGGAAGCCAACAGAAGGGACACAGAGAAGTCAGTTGGAGCCACCTGCTGCATCCAAGGCCACATGAGCCGAGCTTCTGGCTCACTCTTCTAACCTGGACTCCTACCATGGTTCTCTTGAATGCCAATGTCAATCCTGCCTCAGGACCTTTACACTTGCTGTACCCTTTGCCTGAAATCCTCACATGGCTCCTCGTAGCTCTCCGCAGCTCAAATGTCACCTTATTAGAGAGTCCTATCCCAGTTACCATGTCTAAGATATTATTTCCACACGTGCTATCTTGATTCTCTTGGTCTTTTTAAAAATTTGAAATTTTCATTGTGCTTAAAACTGTCTGGAACTTTTTTTTTAAGTTTATTTAAGAGAGAGAGGGAGAGCAGGGGAGGAGCAGAGAGAGGGAGAGGGAGAGAGGGAGAGAAGGAGAGAGGGAGGGAGGGAGGGAGGGAGGGAGGGAGAGAGAGAGAGAGAGAAAGAGAGAGAGAGAATCCCAAGCCGGCTCTGAGCTATCAGCACAGAGCCCAATGTGGGGCTCGATCCAATCAACTGTGAGGTCATGACTTGAGCTGAAATCAAGAGTCGGACGCTCAATCGAATGAGCTACCCAGGCGCCCCCAGCCTGGAACGTTCTTTTGCTCATGTTGTCCTGATGTGGGACCTAGCATGTCATAGACATCAGTAGGTCTTTGCCGAGTGGAGGAAAGCTAGCAGCTTCCAGCTGCTGAGGACCTGTTCCATGCCAAGCACCACCCTGGGCCCCCCATATGCACTCTCACTTAATCCCTGGAATAAGCCAGTGTGGCTGGTCCCACTAGCAACCTTGCTTTCCAGGATGAGACAATGGTTCGGAGCCATCTGATTGCCTGTGGTAATCGGGAGGGGCTTACTTATGGATGGTCTCCCCTTGTGGTGCTCAAACTTGGCTGAAGCCAGAAGCTGCGGGGCTTTTTTGTTTTTGTTTTTTGTTTTTGATGTACAGATTCCTTGGTTCCTCCCCAGGAGTGTCTGAATTAGCAGTTTTACAAGTGGGCCTGAGAATCTGTTCATTTGTCTGTCTGTTTTAGCTTTGCTTCCCAAACGGTGACACAACTGTGGTGGCCGGTCAGGCCAGGGACCCTTGATCTTGCACACCCCTCCTTCACAAACGAGGGAGCAGGAGATCCCGGCTAGGGCTTGGAGTAAGCCCAGGCCAGTCCTCCTCTGGCTCTACCTGATCTTGCACAGGGCACTTCGGTGGCTTATTCTAATCAGAAGGATTTTTGTTTTACAGTTTTGTTATGATGAATCGAGTCAATGCATTCTCATTGTTTCATGAGTTTAGAACAAATTAAGTATAGCAAAAAGACAATGACCCCCAACACAGTGCTGGCTCAAGCATAGTGCAGATTAAAAGATGGGCTGTCAGTATGTCCCCTGGGTATGTCCCCCTCCAACTCTAATACAGGAGTTCAAGAGCTGAACAAACTGAAACAGCTGGTCAATGGGCCTCTTGGAACCTGCCTTTGGGGTTGGCCACTGGTCAAGGTAGAAGCCTGAGATATGACTGCATGGCCTATAGGTTGTGTTATTGATTTTGGAGCACCTGGGAACAAGAGAAGCAATCAGATGGGACGATTCCTCCAAGAAGACAGGGAGTGGAGTGTTTTGCTTGGCTGGACCACTTCAGGGTTTTGTTTTGTTCTGAGGAAAACACCAAAACCTGCTTTTCTGAAAATGGTCCTTGGAAATCAAAAGGTAGTCTGTGAGCTGGCATGCATTCGGTTCTGCCCGGCTTCTTCCTGTTCAGAATTAGTTTCATGTAAACTTTGCCGTGTTTGAGAACTTTCAGGCCAAGGAGGAGGCGGAGAGGATTCTGAGGAAGCCCTTTGGCCCCCTGCGTGGCTCCTGCTGGAGAGGGCAGGCTCAGCTGACCCAAGCCCAGGAAAAGGACTGGAAGAACACCGCCTGAACGTTCACTCGAATTGGCCCACCCCTCCCCGTTCCCTCTGCTGTTACCAGCTCCTTCCCGGTTTCCACAGACGCCCCTAACTGACCCTGCTCCTTCTACTCTGGCTCAGCTGCTCTCCAGAAAGGAGGTATCAATGTTCAGTCACTGTCCCCTGCCCACCCCCCACCTCCACTTAAACCACTTGATTAAAAAAAAAAATCTTTAGGCGTTAGAATTTTAATTTGGCAGGTTAGCAATTTGTAGGGGGAAAAGTGACATGTTACCTCCAGGTAACTCCGAAGGAAACCTCAGAAGAACTCTACGAAATGAATTCCCCACACTGTCCATTGTGGGGAAGAAAAGCGGCCGGCCAGCCGGTCGTGCCTAGGGGAAGTCAGGTCCCTGCTGGGTTCTCAGGGCCACAGTGTAGCCCAGGGCTTTAAAATCCTGCACTTACAGATTATTCAGAGAGGGCAGAACGAATAAGAATGATTTTTTTTTTTTTTTTTTTTTTTGTAGCTCTTAGCTCTACCAAATCACTGCCAAGACGACAGGGAGATGCCAAAGATTCTAAATCTACATTTTAGGGAGAAAAGCATCAGTGTCTCTACTTGGAACTGATGTCGTTCTCCTTCCATTTGAAGCCCACAGATGTTTCTTCCGAGGTTCTCCACGGTTTATCCCTCCTGCCTGCCTGTTCCCATCAGACGTAGGCAGACTAAGACATAAACACAGGGCCATGGAAAGAGAGACAAGGAAGAAGCTGCACAGAAACCAAAAAGTTCTAGTTTTTATTTAAAAGAGACAATTAAAAGAAAAAAAACTCTTCGGTATCTGCAGACTGTTTTAGTGGAGAAATTATCTAGGGAGAAATACGCACAAGTTTAATTAAGAGGTGGACTCTCTAGCCTGTGGCTTCTCAAAACACACCATGCTCATTCAAAGTGAGCACACTGCTCTTTTCGAAAGGTGGTTTAAATATATTATTCAGGACCCTAGGGAATAGCTCCAACCATCTGGGAACGAAGGATGTCAGGCGATACAGCCTATGTAACAGGTGCACACGGGTAAGAAAGGGATCCGATGACAATGGGTCCCCGCGTTGCTGCAAAGGCACAGCAGGCAGTTTGTAACTTGATTTTCTGCTAGATTTATGCCAAAGAAAGCCACTGAAGTGAGTGTTCTGGAGTCAGTGCCCTGCCTTTCCTCGGGGCCAGGAAGATTTCAGAAATTCATTTCAGGGAACCAGGACGGATCCAAGTGAATATTTATTAGCTTCAGCTTATTTGCTGCAGAGGCAGGCATGGCTACCAATTTTTTACTGGCTGTGATATTCAAAAAGGAGCCTTCTGGAAGCTGTAAACTTTCAGCCTGATGAATGGGAAATTATTCTGCACTACAGGGAAAGAAATTAAAGCACCCCTCAGTATTCTGGGCGAGCATTAGAAAAACCTTAAAATGGAAAAGCCAACATTATGGTAATTGGTGGCTGAATCTGCAGCCTTAGGAGTAGCCTCTGGGCCTCTGGGGATTGGAATGAGTATTTGAGGGGTAGGAGGGTGCTCTATTCTTGGGTAAAATGGAAACAAACCCCACAGACGATCAACTGCTCCAGCATAGACACATCTGCTCTCAGGTTCGACATCAAGACGTCAAAGGGCCTCTCGACTAATGAGAATGGTGACAATCAGCTGAGTTACCAAAGAGAACACTCAGCACGCCCAACATCGGAAGGCGAGGACACAGCAGCTATGGTCACTGACCCCCGCCATCGGCACCTCTAGCACACCCAGCGAGGGCAGACGCCATTCGCGAAGGACCATGCATTTGGTCCGCACGATACCTGCGTGACCTTTCTAAATGCTTCCAGAGTTCCGGACGAGGATGATAAAACCATTCCCGACTCACAGAGGAGGAAACTGAGGCTCACAGAAGTTAAGTAACCTGCCCAACACCACACAATGAGTATGTGGTGGAAAATTCAAAACCAGGCCTGTCCCCAGAGGCCCAGCTGTCAACCTGGAGGACCGCCTATCGGCTAGAATCCAGGAGTGCCGACTGCTAGCACCCCTGAGCTGTCGTGGCTGTTGCGGGGGGCGGGGGGCACACTCTTGCGAAGTTCAGTAGGACAAGTCTGCTTCGAGGCCTGCTCATGTGACAGTCATCGCCACTGAAGTGAAAACTTCTGGCAGCTTATCGGGAAGTTACCAATTCTTCATTTCCAAAAAAACAGTACAAGATACTATAAATTATCTAAAATGGACAATTCCAAAGAAAACGTAGAAAGCCTCACGAGGGTCTTCCAACTTTTAAAGCTTTTATTTATTAGCAGCTTCACCTTGCCAGGTCAACAGGTGATGAGTCTGTGGGGGTGGAGGGCCACAGGCCAGCAGCGGTCCTACACTTCTCCGTGACTGTCCCGGTTTTCCAAACCATCAGCTTCTACGTGGTCCCCTTCTTAATGTGCCCACTCTTCCCCGGAGAATACAGAGGGGGGCAAGTCTTCCCAAAGAGAGTGGCGGTACAGGTCTGCCGCTCAACTTTTCACTTGCCATCAGGACAGACGTTTGTTGCCAAAAACTGCTGAAAGCACAACTCCGGGGTACCCTCTGCATGCGAATTACACCGGATCCCCTTCCCCGGCTTCCCCCCTTCCCCCATAAGCAACAAGAGGCCGTTTTTCTGAAGGTCGTCTGAACAATTTCAAAGGCTATAACAAATCAAAATGTTCCCTGCATCTAATATCAAACGGGGCCGATGCCAACACTTATTAGAGAAATCAGATTCCAGCTTCCCCAGCCCGCTCGACCCCCCCCCTGCCACGCACACACCCCACTTTGAAGTGGGAAGAATGCAGGGATCAGAAATCACCCTGGAGACAGCTCTGGCTGTCTTTGAAGGTTCCCTTTGATACTACTATTTCTCTCCCTCTCTTTCGCTAGGAGGCTAAAAGCTGCCTTTTTTATTGATATGGGGTAATTAATGAAGCTATAGCATTAACATAACCTAAATCCCCTAATAAGATAAATTCAACCGAGACACTTCTATTTCTTCAGTTAAGTCTGACGGGTGTAAAATCAGGACAATGGCCAGGTATTCAACTTAAATCTGCCTTTTAACATGCTGAGTCATGGCTCTCCGCTCCTCCCTGGTTACCGTGAATAGCGGGTTGGTAAGTTTTAAAAGCATTTTTGTATTTTATTAGAGGAATGAGCGTACAGGAGCTTGATATCAAAAATACGCATCCCAGGTAAAGAGGCAGACCGATTAGGGCAGTGGTGGCCGGTGGTTACTGCAAAATGCAGTGACAGCCTTGCAGGGATTCTGATGGGAAAAAACCTGCCCGGTCTGGAAATGAGGGCGGTGGGGAGGGGGGCGGGGGGGGGGCGGAGGGTGGCGCTGGGCCACTATTGCAACAAAAGGGACAATTAAACTTTTCAGGATGTGCGGGCTGCTTGGGGTCTGGGGGACACAGACCTGCTGGGGTCGCAGAGGTTCAGGCCCCAGCAAGTCGGTGGCTTTCCAAGCCACACCCACCGTATCAGTGGCTGTGCTTTGACTGCAGCAGATTACCCCCAGGCCAGCACCCAGGCACCAGCTCAGCAAACGCAGGGCTGCAGGTTTGGAACAGCAAAACTGCAGGCAGCAATCTGTTCTTGCGGACCACACCCCAAGCTCCCATGGCTCCTTCCAAAGGTTACATTTTGTTTGGGGTAGGCGAGACATTTCCACACATTAATTACCCTAATGCTTACGTGTATATAAATATATATAGATTCACATCCACCAGCATCAGTACTGAAAATAGAACGCTAATAACGTCTGCATGGTTTTGTAAAGTGCTCTGAAAAAAAGAAGGGGCTAATCAAATTGGCTAGGATTCGATTCCGGGCAGACCAGCCGTTTGAGGGCATCTCGGCCAGATGAGGTGAATGTACCTTTAAAAGCACCAGCGACTCGGTCCTCTCGATCTCGCTCTCCCCAGCGTTAGGGTCCCTGCTAACCACTTGGGCCGATGTGCGCAGCTGTAAAACGCGGCGAGAGGCCTCCAGTATCGCATCTGTGATGTGAATCATAGCTGAATTCAGCTTCCCAGACACACACTCGGGGTCCTGATGAGCAGGGAGCCCACGCTAATCTCTCATCAGGAAGACACGTGCCATGTGCACACGTGTGTGTACCTCCTTCATTTTCTAATTTACTTATGACTTCACTCCCTGCTGCTTCTTTGGGTCCTGTTGTGATGTTTGGTTCGCCACTTTTCCATCCCCGCTGAAGCATTTTCACATCCCGCGTGGGCTTCTCCGGCTATCCCTTCCCGTATGTTACCGGGCTTCTCCGGCTCTCCGGGCACCGAGGCACAGCCCCGGGACAGAGTCACAGGACACAGTCGGGCCCCTTGAGGTGCTCCTGGCAGACGGGGTCTGAGGCCTGGCGTGGTGTGACCGCGGGCAAGTCGCTGTACCATTCCGGGGCTCAGTCTCCTCATCTGCTGAACGAGTCTGACTTAGACAGAACCTAGGACTCTATTACCCCCGTGGGCTAAGTTTGCTCAGCAGGACACGTGTCCTACAAGGTCAACATATGGAATCCTCTTGGTGTTTCTATCAATTGCAAGATAGAAACGTAAACAAATAACCAGGAGGTGCTAGTTCTAATCCTGGACAAAGACCGTTCTAAACGCTACGGGCGTGTTCACGAGGAAGCTAGCCTGTGCTGTGTTCGGACGCACACCTGGGCCTGTGTCTCCAGAGCCCATGCTCGCACAAGAGGCTCCTGGGAAAATGGGGACAGGAAGAGAAAGAGGATGGCAGGAGGTCAGTGTGAAGGGCAGAGTGAGTCTGTCAGGTGGACAAGGGGGAGAAAGCATCCCAGGCCAAGGGCACAGAGCGTGCAGACGGGCGACAGAGTCGTGGGAGCCCCAAGCGGCACAAAAGGCTGAAAGATGAAGCTTGCATATGGAGACGGACGGCAGGCGAGGTCACGAAGGCAGGGGCCGCATCACTCGACATTTCTATGCATTGCTAAGGAGCTTGGATTTTATTCTAGAAGCCAGGGTTTTCAGAAGCATTGCTGCTCAACGCCACTGTCACAATGTACTCTGAGATTAAAGGGAGAAACGATGAATTTGGGGTTCAAATAAGTTGGGAAAACATCACACACTATGTCCTCCTCTAGGGAGATTCGTAAGACACTCAGCAAACTAAAGCTTCTAAGAATTTCTACGGTCAAAACACCTACTGACCCTTCCCTAACCCTGTGTTTCTCAGACATTTTGACTGTGGCCTGCTTCGTGTCCAACACCTATTAATAGTCTACTTTCCTGTCCGTTTTGGGCAATGCGGGGTGGTGCAAAGGAGTCATGTGCTTGGCTGTGTATCCTGGGAAGACCACTCTGGAAGCCAAGTGAAGGACAGGCCGTGGGAGGGAAATAAGACTGGAGACAAGGCACGAGGAGGCCAGTGCACTCTCTCCGTTGAGAAATGAGAACCCGGAAGGACAGGCGGGGCCCAACCTGGGAGAGATTTAAGCGGGAGAATCGCCAGAATCCACTAGATTTGAGGGAGGGGACGGTTTGAGTGGTTAGGTGGGGTACGATTAACAGCAGTGGGAAACCAAGTTTCGGGAGGAAGCGTGACAGGCTGAATGTGAGGTGCACCCGGGGAGGAGAGGTCCCACCTAGACACAGGTCGCGAGCGATCCTCGTGGGCTGACACACAAAACCACGGCGTGGGGGGACGGTCGGAAGCCCCTGAAGAGGAGCGACCAGAGAGAAATCCTAGAGACGTACATTCGCGACTGTTTTCTAAGTCCCTTGTTTAGGTGCAGAGTAAGAATGACGTTAGTTACCTACCGAGTACGGACTAGGTGGCAAAGTGCCAAGTGCGTTCCGGGTCTTATTTAGGACACTTCCGGAACGGGGCAGTTAAATGCCACGTGAAAGGGATCAGGCAAAGCAGGTAAAACCTCACTCCTCAGAATCTAACATCAGAGAATGTTTCCTTCCTCTCTTGAGTCTGGATCTCTTATCACATGGTCACTACCGCTGCTTAGCTTTCTAAGTTTCTAGCCTTCTGTCCCCAGTGCACCTGTGAGACCCTGGACGGCAAGGGCTGCGTTTCACACCAGCCGTGACTACGGAGTCGTGAACCTCGGACAAAGGCAACGAGAACCACAACTCTCAATGGCCAGGAGCAGTGATGCGGGGGCTCCTGGCCAGGGTACGTGCTGCCCCGGGGCTGCTTCTGCGGAGGCTAACCAGTTTGGAGCTGCTCGTCAGAACGGCCGCCAGAGTCCACGAATCGTACACAGGATCACAAATCATACACACGCCCGCCCCGATGACGCACATTATTCTCCATACCTGCTCTAAAGAGTCACTCTGGTGTTTCCGAAAGAGAAACAAGAAACCTCCCCTCGAGGAATGCTTTGTTTTCAATGGGGAGACATCCGAGAACTTGGCAGAGTCCCTGAAGTGAGAGCAGCTTCCCTCGTCGACAACACTTGAGTGGGAAGTGGAAATGTGGGGTTACTTGTTCAAAACACGCATCTCATCACTTTACGGGCCACAGCTCTTGTGTAACACACCGGTATGTGCTAAGCTACCTTTGCCACTTTTTGAAGAACATTCTATCCTCATTATAATGTGGCTGTCGGACGGGGCGGGGCTAGCACCGTAACAAACTTTAGAATTTTTATGGGGATTCGTGAAGCAAAGGGAGAGCTCAGGAGAGAGGGGCAGACAGAGGCTTAGTGCAAAGAAGTGGGCAGGGTGTGTCCGGGTGGGCATCTCAGGCGGAGCACTGCTCATTACGTTCCGGAAGCACACAGAAACGAAGGCTGTCAGCTCCCATTAGCATCCTCTGATGCTTGCTATACAGCCATATGGACAGTGTGCAGTCGAGAGAAATTAGGGGTTCACACGGGTGAACTGTCTATGAAACAAATCACCCATGGAAATAACTTCTCTTTTTTCAATTACTGTGTTCCCTACATACTGCCGTGGATACGCGACTTCCTCAGGGCCCCTCGTTAGTTTCGTGGAAAAAGATCAGAAGCAGGCTGTGTGTCAAACTAACTCGAAGTTTCCTCATGGTTCTAGGAAAAGCAAGATGCCGAAAATGCCCAACCCTGGGCTATTGATGTGCTTGCACTACTAGGCAAAAAGGGGAAGAAAAAAAAAAAAAAAAAAAAAAAGAGGAAAAAAAAAAAGACAAAGAAATCCATTTCCTCAGAAGACACATTTAATGAGGCAACTGGGGTCTAAGGTGATAAATTAGAAATTCAACTAAGGGCATCAGGCTTAAAGGAACAAGCAGAAGCATGATGAAAAATGCAGGGGGAGAGAGAGAGAGATGTTTTTCTGTGCAACGTTCATCTTCCCACTGATAAACTATGCTGGCTGATCATTTCGGCTATGACTGCTGGCGTCTAATGTCATTCATCTGGGACCGGACTACATCTGCTCTGGGATACGGGAAATGAAGGGAAACCGAACAGAAGACTCCAGAACGCTTACCTTGCCATCTTCCGTGTAGACATTTTCATTATATCCCTTAACTATTGTTCGATCAATGAACAGGCTTCGCATGACGACAATCACTTTCAACACCTTTCCCAAGGTCACCTGTCAAAACACGTGCAGGTGGGCATGAGAGCTTACACTTGAACACGCAAATGCAGGAAGCGGGGCAAGACGATGTGAACACGAAAGGGTCCCCCCTCCCTCTTGTTCCACAGAGACGTGCCGGAGGGCCTTCTGAGGGAAGACATCCTCAAACGTTCACGAACTAGCCCTGAGAACAAGGCCCTCCCGCAGTTGCTTCAGGATGGACGGGGCCCCATGTACCCACCTATGCCGAATTTATTCACATTTTTGGCTTCTAAATCTCAAGATAAGTTCCGTATGTTTACTACTTGACGGATAAAATAAAATGTCCTTCTATTTGGTTCTATCTTAAGGTGATCCTGTTCAAAGGCTGTCTATGATTCTGGCATCCCAGGATCTGGTAAACACATTTGTTTGCCTGTTATTTCGTGGCCCCACGTACGCACAAGGATTATGTAGGGACGACAACAGAGAGATGAAAGGCAGGTGCCAGATGCCCGCCTGGCTCAGCGATCTATTTATAATAGCTGGTAGTAGCCGGAGACACAATACCAAGTAAGTTCTGGAGGTAAATGGAAAGTAGCTGAATTTTGTCTCCAAAAAGGGACACGATCCTGGAAATCCATTAAGTGCTTTCACTCTGTTAGAAAGGAAGCACGTACTGTGGATAAAAAAGAAAACCCACACACCTAAAAAAACATGCAGTTTCCTGTAACGCCAGGGAAGAAGTAACCCGCCGTGCTTGCTGGGACGGGCTGGGCACTAAGACTAGAAGCGGCACCTTCCTTGCTTTCAGGGGCTCACGTAACTCTGCCAATGCTCTGCTAAGCCTCTTGTGTTCATTTCCTAGATGAGACCCTAGAGGCGTACTTGCAACACGACCCATCCTAGGCCCACGGTCTGGGTTGTTTGATGAGGCTCCAATATCACAGGATGGACCCCAAAAGACCCCCGTGTCCCAATCCTTTTTTTTTTTCCTAATTAAAAAAAAAAATTTTTTTTTTACATTTATTTGAGAGACAGAGAGAGACAGAGTACAAGTGGGAGAGGGGCAGAGAGAGGGAGACACAGAATCTGAAGCAGGCTCCGGGCTCTGAGCTGTCAGCACGCGGCCCGATGCGGGGCTCGAGCTCACAGACCGCGAGATCGTGACCTGAGCCAAAGTCGGATGCTTAACTGACTGAGCCCCCCAGGCGCCCCCCGCCCCCCGCCTGCCCCAATCCTAACTCCACGAGCTAACATGCACTCTGTTTCTGTGGATGCCGCCCTCAGCCGTCCTCTCCTTATTTCCCTGTTCTCCACAGCTTCTAACTGACTGTCCACAGCAAAAACCCTCCTCTTTCCTCGACTAGTCCTGGAGGGGCAGCGAACATTCCTAGTATCCGGTTCCTTCAGTATCTTCTAAGTGCTGAGAGGAGCTCTCTATTTTTGTATGTTTAAAATGGCCCAGGATTATAAACAGTGTAAGAAAAAGATAGGATAGCCTTATTCACATTTGAGAGAGTGTTCATAAGAATGTCTCGTTTCTGTATAGTACTTTCAAATGTTGTATACCACGTAGCATTTCATGGGCCACTTCCTGTATCCCTGGAAATCACTATTTAAGGATGTCAATAAACCACCAAGGTAGGAGCAATGACTCTCTCTAGTTTACATGCACTCTAGTCGGGGGGGGGGGGGGGGGGGAGGAAAGAAAAGAATCAAATTAATGGTTTTGTAATCATAAACACTGGAATGAACAGCCGCTCACTGGCCTGCAGTGGAAATCCAACACACCTTTCCCAACAGGGCCACCGTTTTCAACCACCCTTTGCTAATAAGCAGAGATAACTAAGCAATTGTTTCCTTAAAAAAACCAGTCTAGCTGACTTTAACCAATAAACTGCCTCTGTCATTTCTCAGGCTTCTTAAGATGGAATTCAAAGAGAACACACACTAAAAACACTAGATATTTAAATGGAAACCTTTTTTTGTTGTTTTGAAGAGTGACTTTTGATACTTTAAACCTAACAAATACTAAAAAGTTAACGAATAAATAAGCTTGCTATAGAAAATCGAAAATTGGAGTAAAAAGGCAGAAAATAATCACTCACAGTCTGCCCTTCTAAACTGTTAACATTCGGGGGGGTATTTCCTTTCACCCTTTTTACTACCCAAGATCTATGGACTCCACAGAAAGAGAGGCCAGACCTGTGGCTGCCAGAGACGGAGGGCGGGGCAGTAGGCGAGCAAAGGGCACAACGGTCCAGTTACACTACAGGTAACATCACCCACGATGACCTCAGCTAGCACTGCGGCAGGACGTGCAGGAAAGCAGTTTCCAGAGCAAATCCTACAAGTTCTCTTTACGGGGAGAAGTCTCTCCCTTTTTCCTCTTCTTTCTGGTACTTCTATTCCAGAAGATGGATGTTAGCCGAGCCTCCTGTGGTAATCGTTTCGCATCAAACTTACACAGTGGTGTAAATCGATTACTTTGGAATAAAACCGGAGGAAAGAAAGAGCTACTGTTTCTGAATTTTTGACATGGTTGTAATTGAAACCACATACATAATTTCAAATCACATTTTTATATAAAATTCTGACATCAGCACCCGTTACACATCGCCGTGCAGTCTCCAAAAATGGTGGCTGCATAGCATTCCACTTAGTGGGTCTATTTATAATTTCTTTAACCATTCTCCTACTGCCAGACGTGAGTTGCTTCTAAGTTTTCCCTAATATAAACATGCCTACCATGTGCACTTTTGTTTTTGTGATGTTTATTTTCGAGAGAAAGAGAGAGAGATTGAGAGAGCATGAGTGGGGGACAGGCAGAGACAGAAGGGGACAGAGGATCTGAAGCGGGATCTGTGTTGACAGCTCGATGCGGGGCTTGAACCCACGAACTGCGAGAACATGACCTGAGCCGAAGTCGGACACTTAACCAACTGAGCCACCCAGGTGCCGCTACAATGTGCATTTTTGTTCACTATCTTCGTTGCGTCTGGGATTATTTCCCGAAGACCTGCAGAACTGTAATTACTGGGGCCAACAGGACAACTATTTTAAGGCTTCTGATACAATCTGCCAGCCAACCATGAACCACAAGGGTTATGCCAGCCAGAAAGGTACGAATGCAACTATTTCACTCCTGTCTTGCCAGTAACAGGTGCCATTAAATCAAAACAAAAGCAAAACCACCCCCTTCTGGAGGGAGCAACTTAGTTATTATTATTTTTTTTTTATGTTTATTTGCTCCGGAGAGAGGGAGAGAGAGCGCGAGTGGGGGAGGGGGAGGAGCAGAGCGGGGAGAGACGGGGGATCCAGAGCAGCCCCCGACAGCAGCGAGCCCGAGGTGGGGCTCCAACTCACGAACCGCGCGATCGTGATCTGAACCGAAGTCAGACGCTCAAAGGACTGAGCCCCCCAGGCGCCCCTTAATTTCTTTAACCCATTTATTATGGAAGATTTAAACACATACACAAAGGTAAGTGAAATAAACTAAAGAACCTCCACAGACCCACAGTTCGACAGTTACAGCTCCTGGAAAACCCCGTTTCACCGCTACCCCCACCTACTTTGCCCTTTTCCTGCGTTATTTTGAAACAGGTAACAGCGGTAACATTGTTTCATCTGTAAACATTTTCCTTCTGTGGCTCTAAAGCATAAGGGCGCACAAAACCAAACAAAGCAAAACGCACAAGATTATGATGCCATCCCCCATCCCAATCAACAAGAATTCTCCAATATTATCAAAACTGAAGTGGTCAGGGCTCAAATTTTCAACGGTCTCGTAGATGCCACTCTTAAGAACGTTTGCTTGTACCAGGATCTGAATACGGTCCACACCATGTGACGGGCTGACACGTCTCATAAGGCTCGCCTAAAGGTTCCCCATCGCCACCCTGCCCCCCCCCCACCCCGTCCCCTTTTATTTGTTGAAGAAACTGGGTCAGTTTTTTTTCTATAGAGTTCTCCACAGTCTGGATTTTGCTCATGGTGCCCCCATGGTGTATTTTACACGTTCCTCCTCACTCTGTACTTCCTGTAAACTGGCAGGAGAGGAGATTCAGCGTGATTTCTTTTGGCTCCACGAGTTCACAGGCGGTGTCACCGTCTACCAACAGGAGGCAAGCAAGCTTGGGTGTCTCGGTAGGTGATGCTGGCAGCTGCTGACCCATTAATTCACCAGGGGTCTGTGCTGGCCACACACCAGGGTGACCATTCCGTCTTCATTTATCAGCTGGAACACTTTTATAAAGAGAAACCTCCCCTCATCTACGATTCGGCTACTCAGTGGTTGAGTTTATTACGCAGGAGGAGAGGCAGGATAAATGCTCCGTTCTTTCCCTTTATTTACCAGTTTTTGAAACAACGCATCAATTCACTAGTTTCCTTCCCGTGTAGGCGGCTCAGTTTTCCACCCAACATCATTATAAACTCGTGGACTGAAACATATTTGATGTATCTGTATCTGATGCGATTATTAGCCTCACAGTCTTACTGATGCTCACACTGTCCTGTCTGTGGCCAGGGGGCATCTCCCTGGTTGAGTCCTTCCGGCACACTCTAGTCTCTGTGCCTTGCTTTCTGGTACAGGGCATTCCAGGCTTGTCTTGTTACAATTCCTGCCCGAGCTCATAAGTCAGCCGTTTCCTCCAAGAGTCCTACTTTTCCGTGGGAAATGGCATTTCACGACCACGATCAGGGCAAGAGAGGCAAATAATTTTGACCGGTTAAAATTTTTCTTTTCCATTTTATGAATATGAATTAGCTCAGTATTTTCCTGTCCACGTCTCCCTTAGCCTGTAATCGTTTAGACAGCGAACACCCCCACAGCTTGTGCCTATACTGGGCTGTAGCGGTTTGTGGACAACTTTATTATCTCTCAAACCGGTAAAGCTCTATGAAGTCTACCCGTGCTTATTTTTTAGAAAGCCAGAAAGGACCCTGGTGTTCATCTAGGTTGAATATGCAGAGATTTATGGCTTTCTGAATTTTTAACGTGGTCATAACGAAACTACGTATGCGACTTTGAAGCCTGAGAGTGAGGCCCTGGAATCGGGTGCACTCGGGTCTCAGCTCTGCTGCTGGAAAGCCTGGTCATCTACCTTCTCTGAAGGTCAGTTTCCTCCAACCCAGGGGAGACGACGACAGCCCCACCTCGGGGTGGCAGTGAGGAGTCGGTGCGCTGAGAAAGCTGCACAACAGGCCCGGCACAGGGTGCCTCCCAGGGGCAGCTGTCGCTACTCGGCCCAAGCCCTCGCCTGGACTTGGCAGAGGCAAGATCGCTTGAAGCCGGTTAACGTCAAAGCCGGATCCACGACGGGTGCCGCCTCCAGTTCAGCGAACTTGGCACTGGCGTTAATCTACCTTCTTCTGCCATCACACCTGGGGCTAAAGGGAAGCTGCAGAGAAGGGGTGACGGTCGGGCTGGGCCCTGAGGTCCGAACAACAATGTGCCTTCCGATGAGCGGCTGCCGAGTCAGGGCCAGGGTCAGGGCAGTTTAGCGGAAGATGTGAATGAAGCTGTCACGTGGGCTGATCTAGACAGACCCTGCTGACACCCAAAAGAGGCCATTTAGTGTGCAGGTCAAGTGCACTGGGCTTCCTTCCCACGTCTGCCACCGGGCGGTGTGATCGAGGGGAAGGCAAACAATCTCTCCTGCCTGTTTGCTCAGCTGCGGAAGTCGGAGGGCCCGAGAGGAAATCAAACGAGTCGGTCCACGTGAAACACGTGGCTACCGCTGTGGCACAAGACAGCACGAGACGGCGCTCGGCGTTGTTTCTCCTGAGTGCGGTGTGGTGGACAGGGCTGCGGGAGCCTCTGCAGCTCCACCGAGATGGTGCTTAACGAACGTTCTCTAACGGGCTTCCCGGCCCTCACGTCAGTCTGCAAGGATTCACCTCCTCGCCTGTCTAGACTGCTCTAGCGTAGAAGGTAACTGGATGCACCAGGCTGTAATGACCTTGCAGTTCCGGCAGACTGATACAGCAAGGCGTCGCGTAGCAGCCCACGGACAGGGTTCTACAGCGTAGCCAACGCTGGCCACGGTCACAGGCGACACGCCCGGCGACCGGGGCTACGGGCTGGTTGCTGGCAACTGCCGGGGATACCGCAAATAAAGCTAATGCCATCTGGTAATGAAGCGGGTTTGCCGTTACCAAGGTAACACTTCTTCTACGCCGAGCAGCACATTTCCGGAGAGCTCACTCACTACTCCCGTGTCCGTCCCCATGAGGGTTCAAATGGCAAGCTGTGAGGAGTCTGAGGAAGCCAGTGGGCCTCCCAGCCGCTCGCTGCCCTTCCAAGGAGGCGCCTTTAGACATGCTGCCACGGCCTCGTCCCTCGTCAGGCTAGCTGTGCTCTGGGCAGCTGGGGCCGCGTCGGTGGTCTTCCCTATGGGGTCTCACCGCGGTTGCCTACCAAGGCGCGTAGCCCAGCAAGAGAATTTCTAGTTCACGATGGCAAGGCGAGTCGCAAGATAAGGGGAAGCGGAGGAAAGTTGAGGATAACAGCAAAAACACTTAGTTGCGTTCTGCCGCCGACTGTTGCCTACCACAAACTTACCAAATCTGGTAGCTGAGATGTTGTCTATACTGGCAGACCACGGGAGCTTAGAAGTTGAGAGAAACTGATCGCCTAAAAGCTTATTCCCCTGGGGCGTGTGCAGAGGGAAAGGCACTTTGAAACTGAACAGCACCTGTGTTTAGGATACAGGGGAGGTGAGTGGACCAAAAAGCTCATTTGCACGGGGAGCCCGGGACCGGATCCGGCATCCCTGAGCAAGCATAAAGCATGCGTGTGGGAGGTGAAGGGGGTAGCATGATCTCTGTCATTCAGACAAAGGCCACATGGCTGAGCAGGGGGGTCGGAGGGAAGGAGAGAAGCCAACCATACAGTCATCGTCAAATGTCATTTTCCAAGTATAACCACGGGAAAAGTCAAATATGTTAAGCAGACCCCTTAATATGTTAATTTGTACTTTAACTGACGGCTGCTGTGCTTTAAGTGATGTCCATCAAAGTGTGGTTAGAAGGGTGGGGATGGGGAGGGAGGGAGAGCCACAGAGGCATCTCTACACAGGCTCAGAAGGAATTATCTTTCGGTATGGTGTTATTAAGAACCTTCCTCTTGGTATTAATTCCAAAGAAAGAAAAGGATAAAAAGTGAATGGTTTCGGTAAACATTTACCGAATACCTACACGTCCTGGGCGAGGACACAGAGTCAATCGTGTAACCTTAGCACTGGAAAGGATTTAAAAAAATCAGTTTTCTCAACTCCCCCATTTTTTTTTTGTAAGTAGGCTTCATGCCCATTGCCGAGCCCAACGCAGGCCTTGAACTCACGACCCTGAGACCAAGAGTCGGATGCTTAACTGACTGAGCCACGCGCGTGGCCTTCTTCAACTCCCCCATTTTATTTTTTAATTTTTAAAAAATCTTTATTTATTTTTGAGGGAGAGAGAGAGACAGAGCATGAGCAGGGGAGGGGCGGAGAGAGAGGCGACAGAATCCGAAGCAGGCTCCAGGCTCCGAGCTGTCAGCATGGAGCCCCACGCGGGGCTTGAATCCATGAGCCATGAGACCATGACCTGAGGCGAAGCTGGACTCTCAACCGACCAAGCCAAGCCACCCAGGCGCCCCTCAACTCCCCCCATTTTTAAAGAAGGTTAAGGAGTGTCGAATATGGCTCCTGCCTTGAAGGAGGTGATAAAACCAGCGTGTGCCTGAAATAATTTCAGGGTACATAAGTGCCACAGCACGTGGGGCTCACAGCGTAGGAAGAATTTCGGGGAGGGGGGGGGTGCTCCATCACTAAGCTGTCTGGCACAATCAGAAAGTGCTTGGTCTGGCATCTGTCCGATTTAGCACACGTTTTGACAAGTGGGGCTGGTTGTATAGACGAGCAATCCCCAAATGGTATTTCACGGAACATTCCTCCAAAAGATGTTCTTAGACGTGGCCTGGAACAAATGTCCAGTGCCACCCAGTCTTCTCCCTGTCTCCTGGGGGTCTTCCCCCGCGGACTGCAGCCTTACCACTTGACTCCAGAACAAGGACAGAGATGTGCCAAAGAACCCTGGGGTGCAGCCCGGCTAGGTGTCTTACCGTCATTCTTAATAGAAGGAAGCTGAGGTCTCGAAAGATCGGAGTCCAAGTTCACTGCTTTTCTGTGCAGGGCCAGAAGCATGCCTCTTGCTGTCCCCCTCCCATGCCTAGCCCACGACCGGTCTCCCTAAATCACAAGAAATGGCGACCACAGAGCCTCGCTTCATCTAATTCTGTAGCCACCCGGCCGTCTTCTCTGGGACTCTGGTAAGTGGCTCAAAACCTTGCTTCAGACGACTCCTGGTTTCCCTCACAAGTGGCTTTATACCCACACTCTGGACCCCATCTATACAAGACCCTATTAAAGCACCTGTTTCCTCTAAATTTAGTGGTTTTTAACCAAAACTTAGCGCTCTGACTTCTGCATAGCCGCTAGGTATGTGTGGTCCCGACACTCACACCGGGCCAACTGTTCTCCCGACAGCCGGCTTCGAGAAGCCGCGGCAGGACTGGAAACTAAGAGGAGCAGTGGGAAAGTGGCTGTTGCTTCCTTCTAGGAAAATGCTAAAACGGGATACAGCTACGAGGAAGTGGAGACAGACCAGCCCTGAAAGGCTGAAACTCCGGCAAAGCTGAGGTGTAGAAGACAGACCGGCTGGCAGTGGCCTGGAAGGGGGGGCCACCAGCACTGCGGTGAGATGGACAGTAATCGAACCGTAAAAAGAAAATGGGCTATGTGACTTGGAAACTAAGGGGTCAAAGTGAGGGACTGTCAGAGACAAGATGGATGTTCTTCCAGGCTGAAGGTCACTCCTCTTGCTCAAAGGGTTGGATCAATTATACCTCCGATGATCAACGCAACGCAATGAAATGCAAGAGAAGAAAGGAAAAACGAAACTGGAAAGTAACCCCCAGGTACAGCCCAGACTTGAGACAGAGTCCTCAATGCCCCGAGCCGGGAGTTCTGCTTTCCCTACTCCAGAACCTGTCTCCCAACAAGTCAGAAAATCAACTGGCCAGCAAGGCACGAGGGCATGGCCGATCGGTGTATGGACTCTGGGAGAAAGAGACCTGAGTTCAGATGTTAGCTCTGCCCCTTCCCGGCTGCATGATCTGGGACAAGTTCCCGGGCCTGTGAAGCCCCCATTTTCTCACCTGTGCACCCAGGATAAGGCTGTTGTGAGAAAAGTTACCCCAGACACGTGCAGTGCCCAGCACTGGGATTAATACACGGCAAGTACTCCAGCAGTGGTCAGGCTGGGCTACCCCGCTGGCGCCCTGGTCACGGAGGGAGAGGCCCAAGTTCAAATTCTGCCTCTGCCACGTACAGAGCAGGGTGGCCCTGGGAAAACCAGCCCAGGGGAGCTCTGGCTGTGTCACCTCTAACGCGGAACCTTTATGAGAACGGGACAGCCAGTGGTATCAGGTCCCGAGGGGGGGCAGGTCACCACCGGCCCTTGCTACATGGTGTAAGTTACGTGTAAGTTAGGGTGTTAATTACTAAACACCCTGCCTGAGAAGAGGAGGCTATTTTGCATTAGTGGCTTACGCTGTTGATGAATGACTCTGACTCATTTGCTAAGAGCACCCATGTTAATGTTCGGGTACCTGATCCTCCTGAACCCCTGCCTCTCTTCTAGGCTTAGACCTGCCCTGGACAGAGGAGACTGTGCCAGAGAGCACGGATGCATTGGACAAGCCTCATCAAAAGGTTTCAGGACAGGGATGGCCTAGGAAACAACTTCCTCTTTCACACACTAACTGTAAATTTCCTCACCATCTTCCTAC
Source organism: Panthera uncia (assembly GCF_023721935.1). NCBI lineage: Eukaryota > Metazoa > Chordata > Mammalia > Carnivora > Felidae > Panthera > Panthera uncia. The sequence goes on from NC_064807.1 coordinate 87,219,449, forward strand.
CCCTGCACCCTTGGGGATCCCATCAAAACAACACAAATTCACACACGGGGTTAAAAACCAGAGTGAACACAGGTGGACTGTCCATCCCGATCTGGGTTTCCAGCTACCTGTGGGCTCCCCTTGCAGCGTTATGAAAAATTCCCCAAATCGTCAAAAATAAAACTTAACTCCCTTTAATTTATAAACTGTATCTTCAACTACGTCCTAACAGCTCTTCTGGGAAAGAGGAGGGGGACTAACGCACGGCCGGCATGAAAACCGGGGGCCCCAGTTCCGGAAGGATTCACGTGCCTGCAGTGGGGTTCAGGTTAGCTGCCGAGAGGAGAAGTTGACCACCGTGTTCTCGAACACTGACCATGGCAAGCTTCTCCTACCAGATGTGAAGGGGAGTCTTCAACGACACGCATGTTTCCTGCATACCCTGTACTGAACGCCGGCAGGGAGGCCCCTGCACGCATCGTTCCAGCTCACGAGCCGACCTGCTTCCTTCACTGGAGGCGGGGGGCCCAGCGGCAGAACTGGCCCGCGGGCGACCCCATACGGGGCCCTGGAAGGGAAGGCTCTGCCCAGCCCGGCCAGGCCAATGGGACTGCCTCCTTCTAGAATTCGGACTGCAGAACGTGGAGACGAGCGGGAAGAAGCACGGCACCAGCACGAGAAGGAGGCCGTGTGGGAAGAGAGGGAAGGGGTGAAGGGGTGAGGAAGGAGCGGGGCAGAAGGACAGACAGACACATGCCGCGACCCAGAGCTGCCGTGGACCACAAATGCCTTGCTCTTCCCTTCCTCCCGCCCTCCTTCCGCCCAACGGTTCTTTGTTAAATAGGGATTGTGTGCAGGCCAGGCCTCGAGTACACAGAGATAAAGAAACACACGTTATAGAGCGACAGGCAACACATTAGTATAAAGAAAGGAACACGATCTGCAAAAGGTTTTGAAGGAAACGAAGAAAAGGGGGGCAGCTTAAAGAGAGATTTGGGTAACACCTACGTGTGAAAAAAGCGACATTTACATCAGATCGTTCAGTTCGCTCAAATATTTATTCAACGAACACCCACTATGTGCCACATGTTCTAAGGCTTAGAGATGGAGTGAATGACACAACGTCTCACGAATGGACATTCTTCGTGGGGGCAGCTCTGGGCAGACAGCAAACAAATGTAAGACCATTTCACCGCACGGGGCGACAAAGACAAGGGGGTGTGGTTCAAGTTCGGCAGAAACCAAGCTCGCCCGGTGCTGGGGCAGAAACCAAGCTCGTCAGTGCTGGGGCACAGCAGCCCGGGCTGGGGGAGGAGCCTGGGTGAAGGCCGGAGCGGGGGAAGATTGGGAGTCCTGGGAGCGGTGGGGCGGGTGAGAAGGTGGCATGTGCTGGGTAGAGGTAGGCCAGGTTGGCCACAAGGAGCCCCTGAGGCTCTGGTAAGGCCTCTGCTGTTAGTCTGGGAGAAATGGGAAGCCACTGCAGGGTTTTCAGCAGAGGAATGACAAGTGTGCTGTGTGCTTTTACAAAACACGCCCCTGGCTGCTTCACGGAAGCATCGAGAGAAGGAAGGCAGGGACTCTGAGCGGGGGCGATGCCAGTAGAGATGGTGAGAAGCCGACGGATTCAGGACAGAGCGGACACGAGGTGCCAGAGACTGGACGCGAGGTGAGAAAGAGGCAGCTAGAAGCTAAGGAAAAGTCTAGGTTTCTGGCTGGAGCACCAGGTTGACAGTTTTGCTCTTTATTGAGACGAAATGAGGAAGAAGAGGGGAAAACCACTTCCTTTTTGTCAAGCTTACGGTACTTCTGAAATATCTAAATGGAGAGATGCTTGATGGGCAGTCTGGAGATTAGGATTCACAGCTCAAGTTCACGAACGAGCGTAAGAGCCGCTGGTTCTCAAGGAAGCCCGTGTAAATTCGCAGGAGCCGAAACGCCATAACCCACGCACCCGAGCGGCACGATCTGGGCTCTGAAGTGCTCAGGGACGCTCTTCCCCGGGGAGGCAGGACTGGGAACTGACACAGGGGCTCTCCCTCTGATGAGGCAGATTAAGCCCAGGCGAAGGTGGTCCCTGGCCAGATCTGCCGCTTGTCACCTGCCTGAGAATGGTACCCACGGTGCCCTCTGTGGCAAACTTGGCCCCGTTACATCTCTACTTCTTGTGTCGATACCCTGTTAGACCGTACTTGGCTTTTTAATATTTCGACTGTAGGATGTGTGCCAACTTGACCTTGATGTAGGAAATTTTAATTCAAATCAATACAGGGACAAGGTCACTTTAAAATCCAATTAATATGAATGGGAAAATATGCCCCACAGTTCTGAGGGCTGAAAATGGAACAGTTGCAAGTCAACAACAACAAAAGACACATCCACACAAGCCTGGCTGGTCCTTCTGTTTGATAAGGCAGCTAGCTGTGCCCTTAAATACATACGGTAGTTAGAATACCGACAAACTTTTTTCTGTTGGGGCAGGGGCTCTATTTAGGGTAGCTTAAAATTAAACTGCAGTTTGTTTGAAGAAAAACATAAAATGTAGTGAAAACTGTGAATTCCTATAACCCAATTTTAAATAAATTGAGCCCTGGACTTCGACTCACCCAAGAATCCCTAGAGAAATCTAAGGTGTTAATATAGTTTGAGTAGTAGCAATTTGCATTTATATAGAACACATTCACAAAACTGTTTACCAGGATAATCAGAACATAAAGGGAAACCGAGGCACTGGTATTTTGAAGCCTTATTCCTGCAAGCATTAGGCAACCAGGGTGCTATGCTGTTCCTCCTCCTCAGATTTACTGCCTCTACACCTATACTTGGTTTCTTAGTAATGAGAAACGTTTCTTTTATGCCCCAAATCAGAGTCTTGTAAGAAACGACGAAATGTACTGTTATTTCAGGATCTTGGGTGGGGGGTGTTCTCTTTTCCTTCTGCTGTACTGCTGTCCCGTTTGGAATCTCAGGTTTTTCAGCCTTAAGCCAGGTTGGAAAAGAATATAAATGATCCCACATCCACCTAAAGAAGTGAGGACTGCTTTGTAACTCCAAGAACAACTGCAAATTACGTAAAACTGGGATGAGATATTGGGGTGCCAGGGATGTATAAGCCGACTTCTCAACTGACTTTACGTTTGCTCATTAAAGAAAAAGAAAAAGGCTACTCCATGCGGAACGTCACACGGTTGGGGCTTTTTAGGCTTTTCTGGCATCCCGGGGAACCCTTGCCGATCCGAGGTGCAGGTGTCCCGCATGGCAGGGCTGAGAAGAAAGCCTCCGCCTGAGCGCCGCCAGCTGAGGTCACAAGACGACCGTGCCAGTCCGTGCTCGCCAGTACAGGGGACACCGCAAAACAAATCAGAAGCAGCCCGACCCTCTGTGGCCAAAGGACGAGCTGGCTCCTGGCACAGGTCTGCTCTGTCCTCCCCGTGTGGCCTGGCCCCGGGGGTGGGGGCATTCTGCACCCTCCATCCATTCGAAGTAACACAAACCAGCAGACTTCCCATCCATACCCGCCCCCCCCACCCAGACCAACCTCCCCTTACCTCATCTGCACTAGCGTTAATGCTCTTCACATGCTCATTATTCTTTAATGATGCCTGTTTGTAAATAGCAGGACGGGATGCAATTAAACCATGAGAGGCTAAATAAACACACATACTAATTAGGATCTTTACAAGAGATTTTTTTTCATGTATAGACTGAAATTTACCTTTCATTAATCTAACTTAATTGCAATAGTGCACCAATAAAGAGTCAACACAAATTAAGTGCTCTAAATGATTTCTCCATATTAAGGGTGAGCAAGTGATCCTTCCTTTGGGTAACAAGCCCTGTTCTGCAGCAGGCGGGGAAAACATTGCAGCTCTGCACCAGGAGAGGGATTTCGGCAGGAAGACAGGTACTGCGCCATTATCGTGATGTTGGTGCTTCCGAGGCCTGAAGTTAAGGAGGTCAAGGCCATAGGTTCAAACTGCAGCCTCACCCCGCCTTGTGAGTCAACTAGCTTTGCTCGGTTCCATGGTAGCAGACGTCACCCCCTACGTTCGTTGGCTGTCACTGGGTCCGAGAGACATGCAGCAAAGGTTTGGATCAATTGGTTAAAATCTACTCCCACTCCTGGAATAATAATGTCCGGGAACGTTTGCTCTGTGGCAAGGCAGGACACTGTGGGTCTTTCTGTATGAAAAGGACATCTGTTATTTGCAGAAATAGAAGTTATTGTGCTTTCGCCTTTGATTTCAGAAGGTGTGGAAGATTCTATACGTTTGGCACCTAAACTGAAACAGAATATGATGGCCCATCAACATTCGATCTTTTCTGCAGAGGCCTCAGGGCACCTAACAATTTATTCATACGACAAATATTGACTTGAAGCCCTCTAGGTAGCAGGCGCCAGAGCAGGGTCAGGAAACTAGGAAAAATGTCACTCACTCCAGAATTCTTTTTATCTTTTACAAATGTTGTCCCTCCCTAATCACTGATGCTGAACCACGCATCACTTTCTTTTCCTTGCCAGGTACAGACGCGCATGGGCGCACAGAGCCCCCAGCTTCCCCACTGGCACCCTGGCTTGGGACCCACAACTCTGAGAAAAGCCAGGCCCCGAAAGGTCCAGAGTGGCAACGTGGCTGCGGCAACCTCCCTGCAGAAGCGAGACTGGACATCACACTGAGTGACTAAGACAGCCTCAACTAGGTTCTTCGGTTCCTCCAAGAGAAAGAATACTTGGGAAGTTCACCATGACAACATTTCCCAAAGTGTATTCCCTGGAGAGGGGTCCGCGGTCAAACATGTCGGGGAAACGGTGCATACCTTCTCCTCCACTTGGAAGATTCGTGGTATGCGCAAGCATATTAAACGTTCTGAAAAGGACTGCAATAAAGTGTGAAATGAATCAAGGGAGACCGTGAAAGCAGACTCAGGTGGCCAGAAGGGAGAGCCGTACTACTCAACATTAGTCACAGGAAGAATCGTCAATCAGAGACCCCAGCAGAGGCATCCTTACCGGGAGAGCATCGTGATCACAGGCCCAACAGGGAAGGACGGACCCTGCATCTCCCGCGAGAGACGTCTCCCACGAGAGACATCTCCCACGGGAGATCCACCACCCCAGCACTCGGCCAGTGAGAAACCGCCGTCACCCTGAACTCCTGCCAATCTCCAGCGAACTTCCGTTCAGGACAGCCTCTCCCAGCGCCCCTCCTCCTTCTCATAAGATAACGCTCCTCTCCGTTCTTTGTTGCACTGGCCGGTGGTTTTGCCCCAGCTTGCATGTCCCCAATTGCAATTCTCCGCTATTCCCGAATAAACCCATTTGTGCCGGTAAGACAACTTTTATTTTGAAAGTTAACAAAAGCAACCTTCTGTCTACCTTTGTTGAACCAGTTAGTACTTCCTAAACTTACGGCACATGTCAATTTCCTTAAGAGTTAGTATTCCAATTGGGGCGCCTGGGTGGCGCAGTCGGTTAAGCGTCCGACTTCAGCCAGGTCACGATCTCGCGGTCCGTGAGTTCGAGCCCCGCGTCGGGCTCTGGGCTGATGGCTCGGAGCCTGGAGCCTGTTTCCGATTCTGTGTCTCCCTCTCTCTCTGCCCCTCCCCCGTTCATGCTCTGTCTCTCTCTGTCCCAAAAATAAAAAAAAAAAAAAAAAAAAAAAAAAGAGTTAGTATTCCAAGAAATGCACTATCAGGAAACAAATAACTCGCCTATTCAACCAGCCACCAGCAAGCCTGGATCCTGTTCCTCCACTGAGACACACACCTTTCCTCCTTCCCTCCCTGGGAGCAGACACAAGACATCGGTGCTGCCCCTCCCCCACTTCCCCCAGAGCCTGGACCCCACTGGAGCTGGGCTCTCGAGCAGCAGACCAACAGAGCCTCCAAGGAGGGAAAACGGCTCCCCGATAGACTGTGGGTAAAAATCCATCAGCTCTAACACATTTAATCACTCCCAGCTCAAGAACTTTCAAAGATTCACTCTGAAATTTATTTTTATGGTTACACGGTAAGTCTCTGAAAATCCTAGTCTTCAAACAGCATCACCGACAGCCCTCACTTAATCGCTCTGGTAGATCATATATAAAAACAAAACAGAGCTAAAAAAAAATCATTCCGTGTTAGTGAACAGATGTCTGGCCCATTTGCAATTAATACGACCCACTTTCATACAATCAGACTGCTTAAAATTCCTGGAACAAGATGTAAAAGTTAAGATGCAAATGTTCCGATTTTAATGAGAATGAATGGAAACTATAAAATCCTCTCTCCCTTTGAGGGAAGGTACAATCTACATATAAGTCCCAACTGCACACTAAATTTATCAACAAAACAATCATTTGATAAAGCCTGTGTGAAAGAAGAAAATAGAACCAGGAAAGTCAGGAGTATATTCAGAAAGCATTTCCTACCCAAATTAAATGTTGTCAGAACCATCATTCTTCTAAGAAGCTTTAAAGAAAACCTGACTCATTTCAATTTATTTCTGCCAGTTACCTGCATGTACTGGGAACCTCTTGCGTTTCCTTGAATCCCTGGAACCTTTTCACGGGCAGTAGGGGAGAGTGACAGAAAGATCAGGATTTTGAAGTTTCTTGCATCTTGGTTCGAACCCCACCCAGCTCCAGCACTTAATGTGACCTTGAACACGTTATTTAACCTTCCGGGTCTCAGTGTTCTTATCTGTCAAATGGCGGTATTGCCCCCCTGCACTGAGGGGTTGGTGTGAAAAATCAATAAGCATTCCTAGACTGAAGGGCCAAACAGAGGAGCACACGGTAGGCACGTTAAATGGCGCAGTGATTAGAATTATGTTCACGGCGGTGGCAGGGGCAGACGGTTCAAGCGTCACAAGACAAGTCTCACGTCTGATATTTAGTTCTCCCTGCGTGGAAAGCTTTTCGGTCGGCTCACCCAAATCTCACCCCTTCCTCGATGGTCCAGTTGTGTTGTCTCTCCTGTAGTCTGTGTTTTCACCAGGTAGCAGGGAGTGGGTCTCTCAAGGTGTGAGTCCCACCGAACTCCTTCTAGATCAGATGCCCAACCCCGCTTCACCCCATTAGCTCTGGGTTGAAACTGACATTTCCAACAGGCCCCAGCGGCCCCAGTGATTCTCTGAATATTGGTGAGGTGCCTAACACGGGCAGTGCTCAAGTCCGTCTTTGGTGAATTAAAAACAAAACAAAACAGAACAAAAAAACTCGAAGTCTCCCAGCTCGTTTTCAATCATTCTTTCAACAGCTATTAACAGGTACCCCTTCTGTGCTAGGCACAGCTCTAAGTCTGGCAAATACGAGTAAGAACAAGAAAGAATTTGGTAACGCTCTGTTTTTCTGGAAGAACTCACGGTGTCGTGGGGGATTTGCTCAAAGGTAAGGGTGGAAGGACTGGGACCAGGCACTGACCCTCCTTTTACCTCTGTGACCGGCACGAGCTCTGTGGAAACCAGGCACTCAAGTATTGGATGACAACGGTGAACAAAATCAAGACGGTATGGCTTCAAAAGCACAGGAACATTCTAGAGAGTTGGCAGTGGTTCAGAAGCATCCAGAAATGAGAGGCCATGCAGGTTATCAGAAAGAACAAGCTCTTTGGAGTCGAAGTGACAGAGGTTAAACCTCAGCTTTGCCATTTGTTTGCTACGTGCCTCTGGCAATTTATTTTGCCTTCCGTTACAGTACCCATCTCAGAAGGTCGCCGTGGGTCCAAAACAGCACATTCATGCGTTTCATAAATGCTTGCCGGACATTCGGCATGTGCCAGGCACTGTTCTAGGCCCTGAGGATCTAGCGGTGGCCAAAACAAGGTCTCTGCCTTCACACAGCTTGTATTCCAGTGGGTGGAGATCAACAATAGGCTAATAAAACAAATACCAACCATGCCACATGTGAAGATGCTATGAAGAAAAATAAAGCAGTGGCAGGGACAGAGTGGCCAGAAGTGGGTACTGTTTTAAAACAGTGTGACCAAGGAGGACCTAGGAACCTTCAGGAAGTGAAGGAGAGAGCCAGGGGCAGAGGGCACAGTCAGTGCAAAGGCCCTGGGGCAGGGGCAGGCCTGATGTACTCTAGGAGCCGTGAGAAGGCCAGTGTGTCGGGAGTGGAATGTGCCGGGGGCAAGTGGTAGGAGATGGGGTCTCAGGTAACATGGGAGAAGGGGGTGGTTTATAGTGGGCCTCAGAGATCCTGGCGAAGAGGTGTCTAAGTACAGTGGGAAGCTAGCAGTCTTCCGGGCAGAAGAGAGACACTTCTAAAGTAGCCCTCCGGCTGCGGTGTGCAGAGATTACAGAGGTGCCAGGGGAGAGGCAGACAGGCCAGTCGGGTGTTGCAATAACCCAGGTGAGAAAGAAGAGGCAGGGGGCAACTCTAAGACTTCTGGGTTGGGCAGCAAGAAGAATGGGGAGGTCACCGAGTGACACAGAGGCCACTGCTCAAGAGCAAGTGTGGAGATCAAGGGGAGATGGCAACAGGCAGGTGCGGGGATCCGAGGCTGAAGCCCAGGGAGAGACCGGGACTAAGGGTGTAAACGTGGGCGTCATCCGCTAAGAGGACGCATTTACAGCCACGGATGGAGGGCGGCATCCAGGCAGTGCGAGGAGACAGAGGAGGGACTCGATCCAAGAACTGAGCCCCGGGACACACGGACGTTTTGGGAAGAGGAAGAGGAATCTGCAAAGACTGAGAGCCCAAAAGCAGGGCACGGTGGGGGGGGGGGGAGATCCTAAGGGAACAGCAGCTGCTCTCATGAAAGGTGAAACCCACCGAGCCCCCACTCTGTGGTTCTGCTGCACAAGACCTCCGCGCTCTGTGACTGCAGGAGCTGCAGGGACCCGGACGCCCCACAAAATAAGCACGGTCGGCAAGCAGTCACCTTAAAAGCAGACACAAAGACCATCACCGTGGCATTTTCACTAAAAGTAGAAGGCAAGAACGAGGGGAAAGGGAGAAGGTAAGTGTTTTCATTTCCTGTTTCCAAAAGGCCCCCACATTGTTACACAGGATTTTTGAACAGAAACAAAGGAATTTTCTTATTCACAGTGTTGGTGACCGACAGTCCTCATGGTAGTTACGTCACACTTAACATGTCACACGGGGTTATAAGACCCCGTGACCTTCACCAAACGTGCAGCAGACACGACTGCAGCCGTCCCCACCCGCGCCCCAAGCGTGCTGCCGGGACAGCGTCACAACAGCCCCGCGGGCGGGCTCTCTGGGCAGCTCCGGTTTACAGGGGCAATGACAGGAGAGTGTCCAGGTGACAACTCCACGTCACATAGCTGGCAGTGGCCCAGCAAGGACACAGACCCCAGCGAGCTTGTCCAGAGCCTGTATCCTCACCGCAGTTTGCTCACGAGCTGGGTCGACGATGACGATGGTGACGGGGACGACCACGGCTCTGTTAACTACGTACGGCAAAATCTGCTCAACCAATTTTCACTCAAATTAAGCATCATGTAATCTGTATAATTAATAATACCATGGGCCGTATTAGCGTAGACTCGTACTCCCCTGTCGAGCCAAATGCCAACGGAAACGGATCGTGTCCCTTTCATTAGCATCCAGCAACTGGTTTACCTTGACGTACAGAGAAAAGGAAAAGATGAACTGGAGGAAAGATCAACTGTGTGGACTGGGATTAGGAAATAAAGTAAAAGGCCAAGATAAACTGCTGTTAACGTCAGCTGAAGATTTAATGTAGCTCTGGAAGGTTTCAATTATTTACATGCTTGGTCCATGCAGTGTATATCTGGGCTAATGAGATTCAATTGCTGTGTATAAATCTGAAACAGGACAACCCGATTGTCTAAAGGAAATAGTTGCCTGGGCTCCTGTGTTAATAACTCTTCAAAACAAAGATTATGATTCGGGAAGAGTAACATCATTTCTGCTTCATGTTATTGATTGCAGCAGGAGCTGAGAGAAATGGCTCCATCTGGTCAAACACAAACTCTGAGACGAGGTGCAAAGGATTCAAAGAACCTATTGATCAGTATTGTTGTCCTTCTAATAACAAGACCAACAATAATAATTTACATCGCCTCTTTGTCCTGCGGTGATTATGAAGCCCCAAGGGAACCCTACCTCTTTGTGAAGTTCCCCACGTCTAGCGCTAAGGGCTACGTGACGCCACATAATGATGTGGACGCAGAGACGTTAACAGGTAATTGGCCAGATCGCAGCACTTCCCCGTTAGGGTTTTCAGAAGGGCTTCGCGCACACCGTGGATGATGTCGTAGGTGCTGCAAATACATTTTAAAGCAAAGTGACCCATTTAAGATCAATCCACACACAGTCCTTTAAGACAGGCCTAAACAGGGCGTAGGAGCACAAACGAAGAAGCTATCTCCGCCTGAAGTCAGGGTGGGCTTCTGGAAAGGTAACATCAGGTCCCGGTCATAAAGAAGACACAGCAGGTTTGTCAGAAAGGGCAGGAGGGAGACAAGAACGCCACAGGCAGAGGGAAGAACAGCACGAGGCACCGAGGCAAAGGGACGTGAAGCATTTGGAGACTGGTTCCCAAGGAGCTTCTGGAAAAGAGGTGGTATTTTCGCTTATCACAGTAAGCGGAGAAGAGCTACGGGCATGTCGCAGCTTGGGGTGAGGGGTACTAAAACTTCTGCGCTACCCTGGCCGGTACCATACCGGGAGGAGCCACTGCATCCGAGATGCCAACGGTGCCTCCACTGTGAGCGCTGGAGGGCGGGGAGAGTGCCCAGGCAGAGGGGAGACAGGCAGGAGGAGAGCCGGCAAGGTAAACTGAGGCCGCGTGACAGAGACCACACAAGCTTCCCTACGGAGGCAGGCTTTGTACACTGCAAGCCAACGAGAAGCCAACATGGCGTGGCGAGACCTGCCCTCTGGAACGATCGCTCAGACGTGGAAGACGGAGCGGAGGCAGAACATCCAGAAACACGGGGACCGGGAGAACACCTGGACGGCTGTGGCAAGAGTTCTGGCAAGAGTGGGGAGGCGGGGGGGCGGAGGGGCTGCGGGGAGACGCCGGGAAGGATGCGTGTGGCAATTCTGCGTGTGTGGGGACGGCTCACCGCTGGAGATGACAGTTTGGAGTTATCGTTCCCATGGGATTTGATCAGTAAGCATTTGTCACGAGAATGAAGACGAGTACCGGAACAGAGAGCTGTCAAACTGGGGGCAGAGTGTAAGACAAGGGGTCTGGAAGTCAGACCCAACACTTAGCCCCGAAGAAAACCGAACGAGACAATAAAAAAAAAAACCAGGTACGGAAGCTGTGGCACTGTGCGTTCCCGGAACCCACTCTTCACCCTGCCCCGCAGAGCTAAGTGCCACCTGTGTGCACCAGATATTGAGTTCAGAGAGTGTATTCAAAATATTTTTAAGGTAAAATCCAACTCCAAAGGACTTCACGAGTAGCCTTCTCCCACATTTCAAGTCACTACTGTAAATGCCAGCCTCGTGAGATGTACGTGTCAGAGCTGACGGAACATGCTTCCCGATATTTGGGGGACAAATGCAACTGAAATGTGCCGAAGGAAGGAAGCCGTCGATCTGAATTACAGGGGCTTTAAAGGGAGTCGCTAGAAAAGGCAGACTCCTGGCATAGTGGCGTTTTGGGGTGCGGTTCTAGGGCGCCTCACTGGGCTTTCGCTAATTTAGACGAAGTATTTTTAGGGAATCCTAGGGAAGCTACCAAACGAAACACCCATTCAAATGACAGATGTCAGCGCACCCCTGCCTCTGGGAACAACTATGTTGAAGTAATAGCTAAAGAAACTAGAGATGGAACATACATCTAGTAAATGGTATTTTCGAACAAGGAGAGAGAAAGAAAGGAAGGAAGGGAGGGAGAGAGGAAACAGTATAAACTGCTCCTTGAAATTAGTCCTAAAAAACATGCTTGTGTCAGAAAAGAAAAACCACGTGACTCAAAAAAATGTTTTTGAAGATTTAGTCGTCAGAAAACGGAAAACCGGATTTAAACACCCAAGTATTTTTTTTTAAGCCGCTCTGCTCTCGTGCCTGAACGTATCAAATCCATCCGCTTCCTTTACATGGCCCGCATCACGAACACGGTACCTCTAAGGCTGCACTTGAACCTGGAAGCTACCGGAAACTCACCTGGAAATGGAGTACAAACGTTAAGATGTAGTGAATACAAGACGAGAGTAAGGAGAAGAAGCTGGTAACCAGGCAGCCTAAAGAGAAAGGACTCAGAGCTCCAGCTGGGGTCTGAGACCAGGGTAATTAGCCTCCCTTAGGCACCAGGCGCCCTCCCTTCCTTCCTCCCTCCCTTCCTTCCTTCCTTCCTTCCTTCCTTCCTCCCTCCCTCCCTCTTTTTTTTTTGTTTATTTATTTTTGAGAGAGAGAGCACCCGCAGGGGAGGGGAAGAGAGAGTGGGAGACACAGGGTCTGAAGCAGGCTTTGCGCCGACATCAGTGAGCCCGATGCAGGGCTCGAATGCATGAACTACGAGTGCATGGCGGGAGCCAAAGTCGATGCTCAACCAACTGAGCCACCCAGGTGCCCCAGGAGCCCTTTCTAATGGAAGCCACAGTCCCCCTCTCTCACTCAGGGAGGGGTACAGAAGTAAGTGCAGCTACACACGAAAACTGCAGAGATTTCCGGAAGCCTAGCCATCACCTCCCAGGGCGTCACGGACCAAGGTTAGGACCCCTGCAGTTAAAGCAACAGCTAATTAATTATAGCAGATGAAACAGGAACAGGACAGGGAGCTCCCACAAAACGACATCTGTATGTTTTAACGGAAGATGGTGTCTATACTGAACTTAAGATCCCACGCTTTCAGAGCCAAAGCCAAGCATATTTAGCAGAAGCACTACAGACACTTCGCCTAAGAAACCAAGTGGGTCCAGAAAAATTACCAAGGCCACCACCCCACCCCACCCCCTGCCCACGCCCCAACGTCGTTTCCTGTTCCTGGAGCGCTGAGTCCCGAGTTCATCTCTGGCGGCGGCGGGGGGGGGGGGGGGGGGGGGAGGGGGGGGGGGGGGGGGCGGGGGGGGTGGGGGGGGGGGGGAGGGGGGGGGGGGGCTGGGGACTGCAAGGGTAAGTGTCCCCCGAGCAGGCAGGCACCGCACAGTCATGGCGTTTGGGGCAGCTGCAGGTAACTTCTCAAAGATGAACGAACGTCCGGACACTTGAGTCAGACAGACTAGGGTCCCGCCTCCACTCTGCCACTTAAGACCTGGGTTTCTCTTCCGGTGTGCCCTGAGCCGCCCAGCTCCCGGGGTCCCGACCAGGGCTGCGTGAGGTGGCGCATGGAAGGAAGGGAGCTTGGGCCTGGCACAGAGAATGCGCCTAGTAAATGAGGCAATCTACTTAAGAAATATTCCCAGTATCAGGACAGCCCCTCTGTACCCAGGGAGTTCTATCCCGGAAAGGACAGTGTTTCTTTTATAAATCTGAATCCTAGACTAATGCAGACTTACAATGAGTGCTTATTATGTGAAACAGTAACACAGTTCTAAAAGTCAAAAACCGTACAAAAGGTGACACCCAGAGGCACGTCACCTCTCCCCACGCACCCCCCACCCCGGTGTCTTGCTGCAGGTTGAGCCTTCCTGTGCGTCTCCCCTTAGAGACAAGCAGATGACGGTTACTTTATATGCTCCTTTCTTATAAACAAGGAAGCAGATTAAGAATACTCCCGCACTTTGCTTTTTTGCTCCTAACAACATGCCCTAGAAACCGCGTCGTAGGAGCCACAGAGGTCTTTCTTGTTCTTTCTCAAAGATGGAGACAGAAATGGGGTGGCTCCATTGTGTGGCCATATCACAGTTTACTCGGCCACTCTGCTCTGCCCAGGTTATTTCCAGTGTTCCGCAATTGCAAACAGGCTGCAATTAAGGCGTCTGCGGACATGTGCGCTCACACCGTAGGAGGTGTGTGTTGCGGGTATATTCCCGGGGCAGTGCCGCTGGGTCAGAAGGTGCACGTACACACGGCTTTATGAGACGTTGCCGAAGTCCCTCCGAAAGGGCTGCGCCACTCTGCACTCCCGCCAGCAGGGTACGATGGTGTGCGTTTCCTTACGGGCTCACCAATGTGAGAATGTGTTGTTTCGCCTTCTAACTCCTGCAGATCTGGAAGAGAGACTTGGTGCCTCCGAGTGGTTTTGATTTGCATGTCTCGAATTACCGCTAAGGTTGAACATCTCTTCATATGTTTAAGTACCATTTTTATATCTTTTTTTGGGGGGGGGGGCATGAATTGTCTTTTGTTCCCCCTTTATTTTCTATCCCACTTTTGGTCTTTTTTCCCTCTAAGATTTAAAAAATGACCTTAGAAGGGCACCTGGGTGGCTCTGTCAGCTAAGTGTCCGACTCTTGATTTTGGCTCAGGTGATGATCTTAAAGTTTGGGAGTTCAAGCCCCAGGCTGGGCTCCATGCTGATAGCACGGAGCCTGCTTGGGATTCTCTCTCTCCCTCTCTCTCCGCCATTCCCCCTGCTCACGTGCCTGCTCTCTCTCAAAATAAACAAACTTAAAAATAAAAATAAACATAAACATAAAAAATTCCCTTAAGGATATTAGCTCTGTATCTGTGATATATGTCGCAAATATTTTCTCCCAGACTATCAGGTGCCTTCTGACTTTATTACGGTGTTTTTGGCCACCTACAAGTTTTTCCCTTTTTATGAACAACGCCCTATCAACTTGAGATGCCACCTTTATCATATGCTAAATGTGCTAAATCTTCATATGTACTTGAGTCTACCTCAAGCCCATTTTATTCTATTAGCCTGATTGTCTACCTATAAGCCAAATACCACACGGTTTCAGTTACAGAAGCTTTAGAGTATGTTTCAATGCCCAACAGACCAGTTTTTTGTTCTGTTTTGTTTTGGGTTTTCTGGCGTCTTCCTACCCTTTCTTACATGTTTCTTTTCCATATGAACTTTAATATCAACCGAAAAAAAATCTTTTAATGATTGCATTCAATTCATTCACATTTCTTGTTATGACTGATACCTACGGACTCAACTTGGTCACACGGTTGAATGGTTATCATGGGTGCTATATTTTCAACGCTTCTTTCTCTGAGCGATGTTTTGTTGGCTCACTCAGTTATTGATTGACTCACTGTATTCAGGAAGGCTTGTATTTTTCTTCTCTTACCTTTGTACTTATCCCTTTTAATGCCTTTAGACTCCCATTTTCTTAGATAGCATTTTAGCATCTCGTTTGTCAATTTTTAATGGGGTCCTTTCATGTTCATCTATCGCACACACAAATACAGTCCTGCATCGACAACTGAACACATCACATGCTCACTGTCGGTCCTTCGGCTCAGGCTCCCCAGCTCAGCTCTTGGTTGGATGAAGCTCACCCTCCGGGAGATTCCACAGGATAGGCTGGCAGGTACAGAATTCTCATATGTTCAAATGGTTCTTCCCGGCTTCACTACTTAAAAGACACATGTAGGGGCGCCTGGGTGGCGCAGTCGGTTAAGCGTCCGACTTCAGCCAGGTCACGATCTCGCGGTCCGTGAGTTCGAGCCCCGCGTCAGGCTCTGAGCTGATGGCTCGGAGCCTGGAGCCTGTTTCCGATTCTGTGTCTCCCTCTCTCTCTGCCCCTCCCCCGTTCATGCTCTGTCTCTCTCTGTCCCAAAAATAAATTAAAAACGTTGAAAAAAAAATTAAAAAAAAAAAAAAAAAAAAGACACATGTATCCTTCATTCGCAACTTTGAAAATGCCGCTCCATGACCGCCTTGCTTTATATATTGTTTTGGAGACATCTGATGCCAGTCTAATTCTTTCGCCTTGTAAGTTATTGGATTTTTTTGCTTGTTTGTTTTTTTGCTTGGAAGCTTTGAGGATTTTTTTCTCTATCTTTGAAGTCTGATAGCATTACTAGAATGTTTCTTAGACTTGATTGTTGCTGGTCAATTTCCCAAGTGTCCAGAGAGCCCTTTCAATGTGCACATTCAGCTCCTCTTTAAGTTAAAATTTTTCTAACAGTCTTCCATATTAAGACTATTTGTTCCATTCTTTCATTTTCTCTTCTCCACAGACTAATTATATACATGTTGTTTCTTTGCCTCTGTCTGGCTTCAACCACTTTCCCTCTGACCCTTTCTTACTTCTTTGTCTTAGTTTCATTCTCTCGGTTTCCCCACCTTTCCTCAATGTTCTCTAGCAAATTTCATTGGAGTATCTTTGTCCTTGAATATCTTGAAATTTAGTCTTAATTTCTGAGACGGTTTTATCATCTTCCAAGTTTTCCAGAGTATAATAAATCCTTTTCACTTCTTCATAACCTTTTCATTTCATTTCTGTTCTTAATTTCTGAATTTCTGATTCAAGGACTTTCAAAGAAGTCTCCCCAAATGCTTGGGGAGTACCGTGTTAGACAGTTTTCTTCTGCTTTGTGGTGTTTGTTTCCTTGATGGGGGGCCTGGGGGCATGTCTTCAGTTGAGGTGTTTATTCATTGAACATTTTATTACGAAAATTTTCAAATATCTAAATAGTCAAAAGAACCGTGGGGTGAACATCCATATTCCCACGAGCTAGGTTCTGTGATTGTTACCACTTTGTTCTACTTGCTGTATCACACATCCATCTATCTCTCTACTTACCATCTTCTTTTTTTTTTATTAAAAAAAATTTTTTTTTAACGTTTATTCACCTTTGAGACAGAGACAGAGACAGAGCATGAATGGGGGAGGGTCAGAGCGAGAGGGAGACACAGACTCCGAGGCAGGCTCCAGGCTCTGAGCTGTCGGCACAGAGCCCGACGTGGGGCTCGAACTCACAGACCGTGAGATCATGACCTGAGCTGAAGTTGGACACTTAACTGAACTGAGCCGCCCAGGTGCCCCCCATCTTATTTTCTTGATGCATCTGAAAGTTGCAGTCGTTGGTAACTTCAACCCTAAACACTCAGGCAAGCATATCCTTAAGGAGAGTTTAATATTTATTTAAAAGATGGGGCGCCTGGGTGGCGCAGTCGGTTAAGCGTCCGACTTCAGCCAGGTCACGATCTCGCGGTCCGTGAGTTCGAGCCCCGCGTCAGGCTCTGGGCTGATGGCTCGGAGCCTGGAGCCTGTTTCCGATTCTGTGTCTCCCTCTCTCTCTGCCCCTCCCCCGTTCATGCTCTGTCTCTCTCTGTCCCAAAAATAAATAAAAAACGTTAAAAAAAAAAAAAATTTAAAAGAAATTTTTCTGAGGGGCACCCGGGTGGCTCGGTCAGTTAAGTGTCTGACTTCTGATTTTGGCTCAGGTCATGATCTCACGGTTTGTGGGTTCGAGCCCCTCACTGGGCTCTGCGCTGACAGCGCTGGGATTCTCTCTCTGCCCTTCCCCGGCTCATGTTCTCTCTCTCAGAATAACAAACATTAAAAAAATAATGAAATCAAAATTCTGAGGCAAAATCTGCCTGTAATAAAATTGCGTACACCTTTGTGGACCACTCTCTGAATTTTGAAAAGTGTGAACGGCCACCGTAAACCACATCTCTATCAAAATACAGAGCACCTGTACCACCACAGAACGTTCCTTCATGCCCTTCCCAGTCAATGCCTGCCCCATCCCTCCCAGGGCAAATCCTATCCCGATTCTGTCCGCCTTAGTCTTGGCCTGTTCTATAACTTCATGTAATGCAACCACACGGTATGTCCTCTTCCGTGCGAGGCCATCCACGATCTTCCTGGTTGTGAGCAGGGTCAGACACAAACAGGGATTGCTTGGTAGCCGCCCAGATTAAAAAACCATCAAGATTTTGCCACACCTGCTTTATCTATCCCTCCTCTTTCTCTGTTGCAGTATTTTAAAGCATACCTCGTATATCACGCCATGTCAGCTCTAAATCCATCAGCATCCACCTTGGAAAACCACACCTTTTGTTTCCGGACCGTGCGCTCGTCATCATACCTAACAAAATCACCCCACATTCCTTGGTATCATTTGAAACTTAGACCATCTTCAGATCATTGGGATTGCTTCAAAAAATGTTTTGCCGCTGGTCTGTTCGAATCGGGATCCAAACAGGGTCCACATTCCACATTTTGCTCTAAAGCCTTTAAGCGCTCCATCCTCCCTGTTGGTCCCCGTCACTGACTTTGTTGAAGAAACACAACTCACTGTCCTGTAGAATGCCCTTCACGCCTTTGCCTTGTGCTTTTTGCCTTTTTGCCTTTTTTTTTTTTTTTTTAAACCTCAGAGCTTTCTATCGCTAATAGACTTCCATTCATGTCACTGCCATTGCAACAAATATTTCTGGAACCACTTTTCTGAGATTTAGTTTGAGATACTGTTTTTGAATATGCTTAATAACTGAATGTACTTCAAGTACCGGCCCTCAAACATTTTGGTCTCAGGACTTCTCTCTACACTCTTGAAAATTATTCAGGACGCCATGGAACTTCCGTTTCTGTGAGCCACAGTTACCAATGTTTACCATATTAACAATAAAACAAATGGTTAAAGACTACCAGAGCCGGGACACGTGGGTGGCTCAGCCAAGTTAAACTGACAAGTCTGACTCCTGATTTTGGCTCAGGTCACGAACTCACGTGAGTTCAAGCCCCACATCGGGCTCCATGCGGACAGTGTGGAGCCTGCTTGGGATTCTGTCTCCCCCTCTCTCTGCCCCTCCCCTGCTCACTCTCTATCTCTTGCTCCCTCTCAAAATAAGTAAATAAATAAATAAACGTTAAAAAATTATATCCATAAAAAATAAAGACTATCGGAGCCAATCAATTGGTCTCAGCATGACGACATCATCTTATGTTGTAGAGGTTCTGGAAAACTCCACCGTGAATGTGTGAATAAACAAGTAAAACAGGTGAGCAATGTGTCAGCATTGCCATAAAAACAGTTTGGACGTTGCAGACCTCCTGAAAGGGTCTCTAGGACCCTTGTTGCTAAACCATAATTTGAGACCAGCTGCCACAGAGAATGGATCTGATTTTTGGAGACAAATGTCTTTTGGAACCAGGTTTGGTAAAGCAATTTTGATGTATCCAAAATGAAGAACTATAAAAATAGATTTTTATAAAATGGCATTAAAAAAAAAAAAAAACACAAGCATTTAACAAAGAATTCCAGTAATATTCTATGCTGTGACAAAAATGTGAAAACACGGGTAGAGTTCCCTAAACCGACCGTTGTCGCATCACAGACTTTAGCTCCAGATGGTCTTCAGACATCTCCAAGGTCAACCAAGGTCATTATCTAAGTCTTCGCACGTCTGGAAAAAATCTGTGTTGCTCCTTTGGAATTCCTGGAGGGATGTCAATTAGCACAGCCATTCAGGAAAACGCTTTGGCGTTTCCATGGGCAGTCACACGTCCGCACGCCCTACACCGGGCTTTCTCCGCTCTGACACTTTTCATTTGGGGCTGGACGGCCCCCCTTTGAGGTGGGGGGCTGTCCTGTTCGCTGGAAGACGTCTAGCATCAGGTCAGGGCTCTACCCACAGGATGCCAGTCACACCCGTCCCCTGAACTTGTGACCGTTAAAAATGTTTCTAGACTGTGCCAAATGTCCCTTGGGAGACAAAAGTCACTCTGGCTGAGACCACTGCCCTAAACCGAGCATTCAGCTCCTAGGAGTAGCTCCGGGAAAAGCTTGGGCCCGTGGGTCCCAAGGAACACGAACAAGAATTGCAGAGCAGACTGTTCATGGTACAAACACAAAAACCAGAAGCTCATCAGTGACCACTGATCGAAAAATGGTTAACTAAATTAGTATGCTTTCATATAATGGAATATTTCATATTAGCAAAATGAATAAGCTATAGCTAAACCAACAATTTGAATCAAATTAAGTAAAAAAAAAAAAAATTAAGTCCCTGCAGACAACATATATCTTTTAAAAATAATTAAGTACAACAGGCCACATTAAAGAGTACACTAAGAATACACAGTACATGTTAAAGCTTCCCTTATAAAAGGCCAGGGAAGAGAATAATAAACAGGGGAGAGACAAGAGTTCCTTACAGGGCAGGGGACGGGAGGACATACTCACAGGGTGTACAGACTGCAGATAAATTCTAGCTCTGGGCCTGGGTGGTAGGTTCACACATTAAAGAGATACGAAGGGGCCACGCCTGGATCAATGATGATGGTGTGCCATGAATCAAGGATTGTGATCAATTCAGTTTTGCACACCTAACGTTAAAATAAAACTTAAAAGATCCCAGTCCCCCACACAGTCTGTGAGTCTGGTCTACCGCTCCTGTGGTCTCACCTCCTCTGCTGGCGCCCAGCCCTCCGGGCACCCTAGCCTCCTTGGTTTTATCTGAACACACCCACTGTCATCCAGCTAGGGTCTCTGGTACCTGTGCCGCCTCTCCCGGACCCAGCTCAGCACGTCACCCCACTTCCTGCAGGTGTCTACTCCCAGAGGGCTTCCTGACCCCCAGCCCCACCCCTATGGCACCTCTGTTTCTCTCCAGCCCTGTTCCGCTTCTTTCCCCCTCAGCCTGATCGCCATCTGCCATCGTATTACACAACAACTGGCTGGTGTCCCATCCATTTTCCGTTCTCAACACAGGCTCCCTGAGTGCGGGGACTTGGGTCGGTGCTGAACAGCACCCCCAACCATGTCTTTCTCTCCTGGTGCTCTGAGTATTTACTGAATAAGTGAATGGATGCTTTAGCAACCTAGCTCATAAAACAGTGTGATGCCAAAGCTGGGACTTACCGAACAGCCCGCCTTCGCTGGAACTCCAAGGGCTCCACGGGTTTAATACTGTTTCTCAAAACAGTGCCGCACAGATTACCTGAGGCTTGGGTGGGGCACCTGTGAAATGAGGTTCTTGGGCTCTATCCTGGAGCCGCAGAATCAGAATTTCTGTGCTGTCTGCCAGGGATGTGCACTTCTCCCAAACTACACTGGTGATTCCTGGGCTGACAAAAGTCTGAGGACTACTGAACCCAGTGGAGACGTCGAAGCCCAGGGGAGGTAAGCAGTTCAGCTGTTCAACAGTCTTTCCTACCGCAAGAGCTTCTGCTAGAGCAAAATGATATAATGTGCCTGAATGGTTTAAAAAAGATGTGTTGTTCAGGGGCACCTGGGTGGCTCAGTCGGTTAAGCGTCCGACTTGGCTCGGGTCATGATCTCACAGTCCGTGAGTTCGAGCCCCGCCTTGGGCTCTGTGCTGACAGCTCGGAGCCTGGAGCCTGCTTCAGATTCTGTGTCTCCCTCTCTCTCTGCTCCTCCCCCACTCATGCTCGCTCTCTCTCTCTCTCTCTCTCTCTCTCTCAAAAATAAATAAACATTAAAGAAAATTTTTTTAAATAAAAACGTAAGTAAATAAGTAAAAAGATGTGTCGTTCAAATGCAAGGCATGAGTATGTTAAAAAATTAAAGGTTAGTTAACGTGTATTTAGAAAGATTGATAAATGAGTCTCATCCCTTGTAAATCATACACTGTAAATAAAGAGTTACTTACAAATTAATCAAGGTATATTTCAAATATCATGGTTGAGGTTTCATCTTTTTCTTCTTTTCTACGTTTGTATACCTAGCGGATCAGTCAAAAATTGTAGATTAATATTTTAAATGCCAAAAGAAGCCAGCTGCTTGTTCTAGTCTCTGACTCAGTTAAGCTCTTACAATATTTTGACTGTTTGAAGAAAATTAATAATGGGATGTTAGGTGGTAGATTAACTGAAACTAAATATCAACATAGCTAGATTTATTTTTGGATGGCTGAGCTCATCCCTTCAAAGAACGGAAACAGGATTTATTATATCATGAGTTATGAACTTACACAACACCAAAACGGCCCCCTCCACCCCCCAACAGAGCAGAGAGCCAGCCACAGCATATTTAAAGATTATGTAAGAGGCTGAGAGTTTATGTTTCCCATCAGCTAGGACTTGGCATTTACAGGATACAGTCAATTACCTAAGGCTCACGAAGACGCCAGAAGTTAAGACAATAATTGGAGTCAAACTAGTACCAATGCTCACTGCTTCTCCCTTGAGTAGAAGGTCCCCCCCTGCAGCCAATGCAAGCAAACTGATACATACAGAAAAGAAAGATGCTTTTATTGGTCACTCACGCATCTATTCAGCAAACACTCCCCGAGCACCCCACCTGTCCTGCCTTCCCTCCTCCAGCCCCACCTGATATGCACGCACTACCTGGGGGTCCACACGTGTGACTGGGTATGTCGAACACAGTGCCCAGGCGGAAGGCGATCGCTCCTGACGTTTCTGATGGGCTCTAGAGCCCCGATGCTTCCAGCCAACACAGAAAGGCTGGTTTCACTTCTGATGTGCCAAATTGACCCCAATCACCTTAAAAAGTGCCAATCCTATACTCTCCGGTTTCTCTTTTCCCCTTCTAGACTGTGAAGAAAACTTGATGATAGACCGTGGCTCCCCATTACAGATCTCTGTACATCTAAGGCACTTGGCTGCCTTTTAGCAGCGAATGCTTGGTGAAGGGGAAAACCCAAACGGGATCACCACACCTGCCTTTTGTTCACAGAATCCCCTGGAGGTCAATGACTTTATGCCGTTTTCCTGTGCGTGTGCACAAAAACATCGCCACCGCACCCCCCCGTACTCACACACCCAAACCGGAAGAGATCTGTAACAACAAGATCGGCACGACAGGCAATCACGGAAGAGAGGCCATTTAACTGGAGCTGTTTCTGGACCCCCCTTGTACGCCAGCGTGGGCACCGTGCCGCTGTGTCTTAGGACTCAAGTGGCCCTGAGGAGAGAGCGGTCTGCTCTACTGTTCGCAGTGCTCCCCTTCCTCCTCCAGACAGAGGCCAGCACTGGCTCCAGGGCTTGGGTCCAACATCCACATTTATAATGCTCAGGCGACTATTGTTTAGAAAGCACCACTGGAAACAACCCAAACACACACAGAGAGAAAGAATACAACGTACATAGTGACAGAAGGGACTGCTACCTAGCAATGAAGATGGTCAAACTACCAGATCCAACCACCAACATGGATACGTCTCAGAAACCACACACACACACACACACACACACACACACACACACACACACACACA
>NC_064807.1:87242420-87439886 GCF_023721935.1 Panthera uncia
ACACACACACACACACACACACACACACACACACACACACACACACAGGAAAGGAATACACAGTATGACACTATTTTTATAAAGTTCAGAATGCTTTAACCAAACTAATTTGTGCATTACCTAGGAATGCATGCCCACGTGGTAAACTGCATTTAAAAAGGAAGAGAAGAGGAGGATTACCAGGATAGTGGTGACTCTGGATGGAGAGGCAGGGACTGGGGAGGGGCACACACTGGTTAGGCTCTGCTTCTCAAACCGACTGGGGAGCGCTTGGGCTTATCCCTACGCTTTAGAACTGGCATACACGTTACACACATTCGTTTGTATGTATCAAATTACAGAATAAAAAACCCTTCAGAAGAAATGATCAGCTCAACGCCTGGCGACCCAAGCCTTACCTGCCACCATCAGGAGCTATAAGCGACGGGAGGAGAAAGGCACCCGGAGACTTGGGAGTGGTGTCCTGGCTGTGGGGCCCAGGAGAACCTCCTGTCCCCGGCTTTCTCACTTGTGACAAGAAAACCAAGTGGACACTGACCTTCCCGGCCCTGCCTCTCTCTCCCTGGGGAGTCATCGCCTCCGGCCCGCACAGTTCCCTGGGGTCATCACGGGAGGGGGAGCGACCAAAGGGAAGCCTGGCTGGAGTGCTCACCCAGGGTGCAGGAGCACAGGCATGGGATGGAAGGCTGGGGACACTGAAGCATCTGGGCCAGAGGGTCCTCAGAGGACCATCATCCTGCTCTGGACACCCCCGGGACGCCCTGGTGTCTGTCCCTCCTGGCAGATCAGCTCTACCTTCGTGTGTGGGAGCATCCGGCATCATTAGAAAGCAAACAAAAACAAAAGCGAACCCTTTTCTTGCCTGAGGGAATCAGACCGGGTTTCTGTCGACCGCACTCAAGGAAGTCTGGCCGACTCAGGAGGACATGTCATTTTATACAAAGGCACCGGGGCACTTCGGGCCTTGGCCGAGGAAGGGAAGAGGAGAGGTCACCAGAGACAGCTCGTGTGCGTCCTGTTCACCGGCCGAGAGCATCTTGCCCCGTCAGCCTCGCTCACCTCCCAAAGCTTTCCAGCACAAGCTGTACGTCAGATGCACACACCCCATTCCAGACGAATCTCCAGGAAAACCACGCTTTCAACTCTCGCCTGGCCCTCCTGCCCACGCTGCAGGTCCCGCGCGTTCTCTGCGGAAGACACAGGAGCGGCTGAACGGCAAGGGCACTGGAGGAGCCGCCGGTCTCGCTCCTGTGCCAGGTGGGAACCCCCTTCGTCTCAGAGAGGGCGTCTGTGCAGCAGCAGCAAATGGCCTGGAGGCCTGCAATCTAATAAAACGCCATCTTGTAAAAGTAAAAACCAAGTAAGACAATTACGTTAAAAGTGTGACTTGCCACCCGGCAATGGGATTCCGAATCACATCTCTCACTGCCCTTCCTATGAAGACGCACCGCCTTCTGTGAATTCCTGCGTCACCTCGGGAAGGTAACAGCGAGCTGGCTGGATGCGCATCGCACTCCGAATGAGCCACGCCTGGGGATAAAAATGTGCACATAAAACCAGGTGTAAAACGGGGTTCTTCCCCTGCACCGAGCCCCTAACTCTCTCATCGGCAGCCCCATGGGAAAGCAGATGGGGCTGACGGGTCATTGGAAATAAAAGCCGCTTTCTCGGGTGGAAGTAACTCTAATATCCTAGACTTGTTTACCTGTGATCCTGTTCTCTCCGTCCATCCCCCTCGATGCCAAATCCCTGCCTCCATCACGAAATGAAAGCTCAATGGCCCAGAGATAATTTGAACAAACCTATTTCACTGGGGACATTCTCATTTTTATCTTCATTAACTCCGTGGTCCCTGTCAAGTATGCTGAAAGCAGGATTTATGCTTTAGCTGCTGGGTGGAGAGGATCTTAAAATTTAGACAATTTGTACATTTAACTGAGGCAGAAGATATTACAGGTTTTGTAGACAGATACAAACTGCTTTCTTTTTCTAGTAAAAGAAAACCGTTATCACCTCAATCACTGTATTTTTTAACTGAAAGAATTTTATAGTACGATACCCTGGTGAAGTTCACTAATTTTTTCTCACAAACGAAACAACACGCATTTATTTCATAAGCCCACATCTCTTAAGAGAAAAAAACACACGCGCGCGCACACACGCACACACACACGCACACACAGTAAGCCTGTTCTCAGGTGAATGGCTAGAGTGAACAGTGGCTCATCCTGGGTGACTG
The DNA here is from genome assembly GCF_023721935.1 of Panthera uncia. Lineage (NCBI taxonomy): Eukaryota > Metazoa > Chordata > Mammalia > Carnivora > Felidae > Panthera > Panthera uncia. The sequence goes on from NC_064807.1 coordinate 87,244,660, forward strand.
GCTCTTTATAAAAATCTGCAAAAGTCGAAATGCTAACATATGGGGAGTTCACACGAGGCCCCAGAGCAGCAGCAACTGACAAGACACGAAAAACACTCCATCCTGAATCCCATCTCCCTGATGCCCACAAAACACCATCACTCTGATTCAATTAATTCTACTTTTTTTTTTTTAATGTTGATTTACTTACTTTAGAGAAACAGAGAGAGGGAGAGAGAATGAGCAGGGGAGGGGCAGAGAGAGAGGATCTTGAGCAGACTCCTCGCTCAGCACAGAGCTGGACAGCGGGCTCGATCTCCTGACTGTGGGATCGTGACCTGAGCCGAAATCAAGAGTCGGACGCTCAGCCGACTGAGCCACCCAGGTGCCCCAATTCTGCTTTCTGTAAAATGTGGTGGCTCCTCAAAACCTGTGTTCAGAGAAGGGTTCTTCAAGCACCCGTCATCACACAGACGATTAGGAGAGCTCCACATCACTGAGGTCTCTGTCTTTCTAATTAAATACAACTCAGCATTTGTGTTCTGTTCTATTTCCCGAGCACACGGGTCTTTGGTGAATTCAAGAGGACACAAACATCGGTGGTGCAGTTATGAGGCATACGTGCTCAGAGCAACTCGAAATCAGAAACGCCCAAATTAGAAACCATCAGCGGTAAGGTCTCAGAACACATTTTTCAAATACATAATGGATTTTAGAAGTGATTTTCCACAGAACCTGGTTCTGTTTTAAGGTGGTGTTTTCCCGAGCAGGCTCCAATAGCTGGGCATTTCTCTGGTCTTTGGACAACATGAAACAGATTCACCAAAACATCACGGACTGACTCACAGGTGACATGGTCCTTCAGGATATTTCCTCTCTGGTTAATACTTAGATGGGCTCATGGTCCTTCAGGATGTTTCCTCTCTGGTTAATACTTAGATGGGCTCTGCAATTTCATTCAAAAGCAAAGTTTCAATGTGCAAAATTTCTAAACTACAGAATGCCAGTGAACAGAGATATGCCACTCACCATCAAACTGGGATTTAACCTCATTTTCTAGATCCTACGACACAGAACCAGAGACCTAACCTTGAGGCCAGTCTTCTTCTGCGTGGCCCTACGGATAGGTCCGGTAGAACTTACCAGAAGCATTGCTGATGTTCCATTGGGCCTGGATAAGTGGATGGACATTTCAGGAAACATCCTGTCGATGCGGCTGATCACATCATCAACATACCTACGTGGGAAAAAGAAATGCACACGTATGAACTGGAAACTCAGTCAAAGAAACGCACATCTACGAGGTACTAAAGACTTCTCTCTTCCATTTGCTAATCAGTGCAATAGAGTCAAGGAGGCAAATGGCATTTACAAGTTCTTTTTACCAAAAGTACTACTCCCTTGTTCCTCCTTGTGCCTTTCAGGGCCAACCAGTTCTCAGTGAATTCTTCTGGCATTTACCTCTGTATTTCCACGTGACACATTTTTTTTAATGCCAGTTCTGGCTTTTTCATTTCATTTTTTTTTAAGTTTTTATTTAAATTCTAGTTAGTTAACGTACGGCGTAATGTTCGTTTCGGGTGTACAATATACTGATTCGACACTTCCATGCATCACGACATCATGACAAGTGCGCTCCCTAATCCCCGTCACCTGTTTAACCCATCCCCCCACCCAGCCTCCCCACTGGTCACTATCCGTTTGTTCGCTACAGAGTTAAGGGTCTGTTTCTTGGTTTGCCTCTCACTCTTTTTTTCTTTTTTAACCCCCTTTGCTCATTCGTTTTGTTTCTTAAATTCCACATGAGTGAAATCATATAATATTTGTCTTTCTCTGACTGATTTATTTCACTCAGCATAATACTCTCCAGCCCCATCCATGTCATTGCAAATGGCAAGATTTCATTCTTTTTATGGCTGGGTAATATTCCACTGTGTATGCATATACACCACTTATATAACTTATTCTTAATCCATTCATCAACTGAGAGACGCTCAGGCTGTTTCCATAATTGGGCTACTGTAAATACTGCTGCTATAAACATTAGGAGGCATGTATCCCTTTGAATTAGCATTACTGAATTCTTTAGGTAAATACCCAGTAGTGCGATTGCTGGATCATTGGGTAGTTCCGTATTTAATTTTTTGAGCCACCTCCATACCGTTTTCCACAGTGTCTCCACCAGTCTGCATTTCCATCAACGGTGCAAGACGGTGCCCCTTTCTCCACATCCTCGCCAAACTTGTTGTTTCTCGTCTTGTTGATTTTAACCATTCTGACAGGTGTGAGGGGGATACCGCACTGATTTGCATTTCTCTGATGATAAGTCATGTTGAGCATTTTTTCATGTGTCTGTTGGCCACCTGTAAGTCTTCTTTGGAAAAATGTCTATTTATGCCTTCTGCCCATTTTTAAATTGGATTATTCCTTTTTGAAGTGTTGAGTTTTGTAAGTTCTTTGTAGATTTTGGATACTAACCCTTTATCAGATATGTCACTTGCAAATATCTTCTCCCATTCTGCCTTTCAGTTTTGTTGATTTTTTTTTTTTTCACTGTGCAGAAGCTCTTTATTTTGATGTAGTCCCAATAGTTTACTTTTGCTTTCCTTTGCTTCAGGAGGCCTATCTAGAAAAAAGTTGTTACGGCCAATGTCAGAGAAGTTACTGACTGCTTTCTTCAAGGACGTTTATGGTTTCAGGTCTCACATTTAGGCCTTTAATCCATTTTGAATTTATTTTTGGGTATGGTGAAAGAGAATGGTCCAGTTTCACTCTCTTGAATGTGGCTGTCCAGTTTTCCCAACACCATTTGTGGAAGAGACTCTTTCCTACTGGATATTTTTTCCTGCTTTGTCGAAGACTGCTTATATAGTTACAGGTTCATTTCTGGATTCCTATGCTGTCCCACCGGTCTGCATGCCTAGTTTTGCACCAGCACCATACTGTTTTGATGACTACTGCTCCGTAATATGACTTGAAGTCTGCAATTGTGATGCGTCCAGCTTTGCTTTTCGTTTTCAAGACTGCTTTGGCTCTTTGGGGTCTTTTGTGTTTCCAGACACAGTTTACACAGTTTAGGATTGTTTGTTCTACTTCTGTGAAAAACGCTGTCGGTATTTTGATAGGGGATTGATTAAACGTGGACCGTTTGGGGTGGTACTGACATTCTAACAATATCTGTCCTTCCAATCCATGAGCACGGAATGTCCTTCCATTTCTTTGTGTCCTCCTCAATTTCTTTCATCATTGGCTTGTAGTTTTCAGAGTCCAAGCTTTCACCTTTTTGGTTATCTTCACTCCTGGGTATCTTACTCTTTCTGGTGCAATTGTGAATGGGACGGAATCCTTAATTTCTCTTTCTGCTGCTCTGTTATTGGTGTACTGAAGTTCAACAGATTTCTGTATGCTGATTTTGTAACTTGAGACTTTACTAATTTATCAGTTCTAGCAGTTTTTTGGTGGTCTTTTGGGATTTCTATATACAGTATCATGTCATCTGCAAATAGTGAAAGTTTTTTCTCCCTTGCCAATCTGGATGCCTTTTACTTATGTTGTCCGATTGCTGTGGCTAGGATGCGTTTTCATTTTAACGTGTGACCTCGTGACTTTCTTCCCTAGGAGATCAGAATTTAGCTGTCACCACGCTGGCCGCTGGGCTCCAACACGGAAGCCCCTCCTTCTGCCTTCTAGTCCAGAAACGGCAGCAGTCTCCTGTCACTGTTCGTCTCTAGCAGCCTCGCCGTCCCGTTTGCCTTCTCACTTCAATCGCCTGAATAACTAATTCCCTGTATCAAATTCTCTCTGTTTTAAATACCCGAGTTCCTGTTTTCCTGGTTGGTTCTAATTAATTCAAGTTCACATCGTAATTTTTGCTTAAATCAGTATTTTGCATGTACATTCTAAAATCTCTTTATATATTTTAAGTAGCTGAGCCACACGTGGCTCGTGAGTACATTTATTTACTTGTACGACTTTCTGTTTTGCTTTAATTTTCACTTGGTTAGTTTTCTATGTCTACTGCAATTTTATCCCGGAACTCTCTGACTCTAAAACTTCTCTCACTACAGTCAGACATATCAGGCAATCTGTCAGTTCCATTTTTCCTGGAGACATTCCTCTGCAAGAGTCTTCTCCTCTCCTAGCCCAAATGGAACTTAACCCTCTTACGGTTTAATAATCGTTGAGTTTCATAATCACTGACATCAAGTACTTAGCATGGTACCTGGCACATATTAAGGACTCGAAAATTACAAATACTCTTATTGGTACATCACGGGCCTGCTCTGCAAAATGCTTCTCTTAGCAGGATGAACTCTCCCCTCCAGTGGACTCTCCCCTCCGGTGGAACTCTCCCCTCCGTGCCAACCCACAGTATCAGCAGAGCTGGGTCTGGCTTACATCCTTTGAGGATAAAATCATACCAATGTTTGTGCTCACCACCAATCACACTGGATACAAAGGGGATGTATAATACAATAGCTGAGATGCAAAACTATCTATTAAGGATTCTGCATTGGATTTCATATCCATTGGATATGACAAATTAAATTACACGTCCATTAGATCAGGGACATATAAAAGCTACATTCTCTTGGGGGAAGAGGGAGATTAACTCTCCACTCACAATGTGGAAAGATTTTAGTTCAAAACCGGGGGCTCACGAAAGACAGATGACATTAAGCCATTTGTTAAAAAGGGAACACCAAGGGGGGCGCCTGGGTGGCTCAGTCAGTTAAGCATCCGACTTCGGCTCAGATCGAGATCTCATGGGTTGTGGGTTCAGGTCCCGCATGAGGCTCTGCGCTGACGGTGCACAGACTGCTTAGGATTCTCTCTCTCTCTCTGCCCCTCCCCAACTTGCGCTGCTCTCGCTCTCAAAACAAATAAATAAACTTAAAAAAAAAAAAAAAGTGAACACCAATGTATCAGTTATGAAAGTTGGGGAGTAACGGTACTGATGAACCTATCAGGTTTCCTTAGAGAATACCCTGCACAGTTTCAGACTTGGAGCTGAAGAAGGGAGAAAAAACCAAGGGGGCCCAGTGGTAAACAACAAGGATAGTAAGCAGACTGGACCAGAGAAGTGCGAGAAGAGAGGGTGCAGACGTCTAGGAACTCAGTACCCAACAGCCCTCTCCCACCTCTGGAAAGGACCAGAAGATGAGGGCAAGGCCTTAAAAAGTGAACTGGCTCAGAGACAACAAGAGGTATTTCTTAAAAGTGAGGCCCCATTCTGTTCCTTTTTTTTTTTTTTTTAAGATTTTATTTTTTTAAAGTAATCTCTACACCCAATGTGGGGGTCGAACTCACGACCCCAAAGGATCAAGAGTTGCATGTTCTACCGACGCAGCTAGCCATGGGCCTTCCCCCCATATTCCGTCGATTTAAAATGGGCGAGGAAACAACCTTTCCTGGATGGTAAGGAACAGACTAAGACACTGCACATCATCTCCCACAGCCCCCCTCTAGATTAACAGCTTCATGATACAACCTTGGCTCTAAGCCACAAATAGGTAAAAAGAGGAAGAAAGGAGGAAGCTAACTCATGTTTCATCACTGCCTGATGCCTGATGTTGAAACGGCAGATGACACCTGGCAAACTTCATGTCAAAAGTCTACACCAAGACACTGGAAACATTTCTGCATTTACATACTTCTCGAAATCTGTGTGCGTAGTCTAAACCCAATTATTTCAGACTCAGCAGGAAGCAAAAATCCACTGTCCTGTGTGATGGGAGGTCATTGCTAAGTATATGCTAATGGAGAGGGGGGTGGGCAGTGTCTTTGGAACCAATCCTCAATCAATAACCATCATAGCTCTGGACAGAGGAATGCAAATGAGTATATGAGACATCAGTACAAAGGTAACATCATAATTTGCTCTCCCTTGTACCTTTCACCTTGAAGGTTTCAAGACGCTTTCTGGAAGACTTGTCTCTTTAGGCTAGAGAAATAGGGGACGAGTAGGTCACGTGATGATGCCAGAAGCCAAGTTCAGCGTGTGGATTTCCAGGATCCCACGCCAACTACCTGGCTGTGCTTGCTTTTAGTGAGGGCCAGAGTTCTACACAGGCAGACGACAAATGTCCCCTGCCATTTCTGGATTCCCTTATGCGGGAGACCTGTCAACTCAGGAAGGTAGCGAGGTGTGGGGCAGCATTTTTGGTGTCCTCCCCAAGCAGTGATCTCAGATAAAGCTCAGCAAACTCAATCCAAAGATTTTAGTAGGAGTCAAAAATGAACCTCAAGGAGACTGTTTTTCACTCGCACGCCTAACATAAAGGAGATGCAAATTTTCTTTTCACAGGTGACATTATGTGTTTGCCAAAAAGAGAGAGAAAGTCAGCTGCGTTTTTAACTGAGGAAAACAATGTCTAAATCCTAGAAGCAAAAATCAAAACATTTCATTTTCAGATACACCCAACCTTTAAGACGCAAATCCGCCGCTAGTAACTTGACAGAAATAAGGAAAGCTAGGAACGTCAAATTAAAAAGCTAGAGACAAAATGTCGCTTTCCTCCCGCCGTGGGTGGGGGTCGGCATGGGGGGGGGGTGGTCCTCGTCGCGCTGCCGTGAGCCCGTCAGCGTCTGTGCAGAGCTCGGCGACACGTCGTGCCCCCCTTTGAGTGCAGGGCTGAGGACAGGTAGGAACAGTGTGCTCTCCTCCTACACGTCCACCATATGCTCCACTCCGTTCTGTGGCAGGATCAAGTTCCTTTAATTTCTACCTTCGGAATATAGGCAAACAAGCGGTAACGCAGCAGTGGGGACTAGTTTACAGTTGAGCAGACGCGGCGCGGAGAGACATTAATTTAGTGCCAAATTGAGCAGTGAGTCACAATTTGCACATATCTGTCAACCTGTTAACGGGGTAATAACTTGGAAAGATTGCTGTTCCTGTTTACATGACAGAGGCCTTTCGAAATGCAGAGCTGCCTGAAGCTCTCCTCCCAAAGCACTCGGCCGATGAGCTGGCTTACAGTCCAAGAATCGGGCTAGAAACACGGACGCCTAGAAATCACAGGTTCACATCAAGGTGTGATTCAGAACTTCAGTATTTTCAGGCAGAAAGTTAACTTTTCAGCAATTAGAGAATCCGGTCTCCCTGCTCTGCCCTCCAGTTCCAGTCGGACTCTCGACGGTTTCCGATCCCATTCTTCCCAGTGCGATCCAAGCCACTCTTCCCAAAGTTTCCAAAGGCTTCTTTGGGACCAAGCTTCACGCCCAACCACTTCAACATCTCTGCAGCATCAGAAATGATCACGCCATTCTCAGACTTCTAACGTTAACTTCTGAAGCCCCATAAGCCTTGTTCTTTCTGTCTTCAAGTAGCTTGGCCCGCTCCTTTCAGTGTCCTTCATCAGAGAATTCTAGAACACCGGGCACCCAGAGGGCCTCTCATCGGAGGCCGCGTCAGTCTAGGGATGAGCAGCATCTCCGAGAGGTGGTCTGCACAAATGCCCCGTACCGCCCCTCCCCAGGGAGCCCCGGACCGCTGGTCCACCACCCCTCTGCGGCCTCGTGGCATCACACACAAATACCGCCTCCAAAACCGAAAGGCTTTCTACAAACACAGAAAAGACGATCAGGCTCTCCAATTTCTTCTCTCCGTGTCTCGTGATCTTCCTGGGTCACAGAACCCTCCAGGAAGGCTCTGAAAACGAAAACACACGGTCTGCACATTTTACACACGACCATCTACAGTTCTCCGGCAGCCATGATGAGAGGGCAAGGTTAGCTTCGTCTGTTTGCTTGCGTTTGAACTACTGCCTCTCACTGTCGCTTAGTCTTTCCGACAGAGTCAAGGACCTACTTCTATGACCTGAGAGGTCATCTGGAAAAGTGACCATTTCTGCCCTCCAAAGCCACATCACCCAGAAGCTCCTTGCTTGTACCAAGAAAGAGGTCCCCGCTCCCTGCATCGCTGCTTAAGGCACGGCTAGGTGGCGAACTGAAGTCTCAAGTCGTAAGGGGGCCAAGGAGGCCGGCGTTCCGGCTGCTGCTACCGCGCCAGCCTCGGCTGGCCTCCTCCTTCCACAACCCTGAGCAGGCTTGCACTACCTTGCACGCCGCCTTCTCTGCCCAGAAGGGTCTTCTCACAACTGCTTCTGTCCCCACGTCCAGGTCGGTCCAGCTCACGTGTCAAGTCTTTTTTGATGCCTTCTCAGGGAGCCTTCCCTGACCGTCCTTCAGCCCCTGTGGGTCCGTGAACCCCACCTAACTTCTTACGGCGCTTTGAACTCTCTTTGTCGCTCTCGTCCCGCTGGTAATCGAGTACCTTTTCTAGTGATTATCTGCTTAATGTCTAGCTCCCCAAAAGGATTCTCTGAGGGGTGGTACGGCCGCTTTATTCCATGCTGAATCCCAGCACCTCGCCACGCTGCCTGGTACCCTCGAGACGCTCCCTAAGTATTTGCGGAACGAGCAGGCAGGACCTTAAAAGTAAGCCATGGAGACCCAGACTCGGCAGTTACGAAACACCCAAAATGCAGAGGTCTCTGCAGATGAAGACTGGAGGTGCTGGGGACTTCATTACAGTAGCCACCAAAGGTGTCTAACAACAGCAACGGGAGTGCTCCACAAACAAACCTCAAAGAAAGGAGGAGAGATTCTTCAAAGTCTCCCGGCTTCATATGCAGCTACAAAACCCCTGCATCTGTTTTGGTAGCTTGACGCCTCTTAGAAGCAAAAGCCTTCTAAACGAATGTACTGCCTTACTGACATGCCCGTTTTAAAATGTTGCTTTTAATGAACTAATTAATTCTGCAAAAACATTAGTACAAAGATGTGCGCTACCAAACTGGGATTACAATACCAAAATGATTAGCAAAACAGAATGTGGAAGACATTTCTAAAGATATCAGTTTCGCAAGACCTTAATTTTCTACTCCACACGTGAAAATGTATCGCGAACTATTTGTTATTAAAAGCCTTAAAATAATTTGCTGGACAGATGGCTTGGTTCTCTAAAGTCTGACCCCTCTTCAAAAGAAAAAAGAAAAAAACCCAAAAAACAAAAAACACAACCCCACCAACCTGGACTCCAGCCAGTGATCCCGTGTTAGTGAGATGTTTAGCAGCTCGAACCAGATTTAAATAGCATCTACCCCACACAGTGTGTACGACATGCTGTTCATTTTCTCCACCCCTACAAAATCTGAAAGTTAGGCATGCATATATTAATAAACCACCTTTTCGGGGGAGAGGGTAACGCCCAGTAGCTATCACAAAGAGAACCATGTGCACAATCTGAAAACGGTTCCAGATTTTCCTCCACACCTGTCTAGAATGATAAGTCCGAGAGGACTGCCAGCGGGTGGAACAGAAGGGGGTTTGTTTAATTACTCCACGAGAGCGAGGCTGCCTGAGACTCAACAGTCAATCTGAATAGATGCTGAAGGCACAAGACGGTCCAGCTTCTCGGATTTGTAAGATATTTGCATCGCGTGTGTGAAAGACTTCTGGTTATCCTCTCGAGAAAATTGAACGTATTCTCTGAAATTTTTTTTTTAATGTTTATTTATTTTTGAGACAGACAGAGACAGAGCATGAACGGGGGAGGGTCCGAGAGAGGGGGAGGCACAGAATCGGAAGCAGGCTCCAGGCTCCGAGCCGTCAGCACAGAGCCCGACGCGGGGCTCGAACTCACAGACCGCGAGATCAGGACCTGAGCCGAAGTCAGACGCTTAACCGACTGAGCCACGCAGGCGCCCCAAAAGTATTCTCTAAACTGTACGTGGAAAGGCAAGCCTGGATGTACCACAGATGGGAACAAGAGCATTTGCTTAGATGTCTACACCATCTTCCGCCACACTCCTTCGCCGTCCCTCCCTGCGATAAGGGCGCTATTACCCTCTTCCAAGGAGAGACACTCACCGCTCCAAAATCTCTTTGTGGAGACTCAACGCCTAAGCAGAAAGGGCCGTGGAGATTAGGAAGAGCTGCTTCCTGAGAACGAGACTGTGGCCAGGCCAGCGAAGAGGAAGGGAGCCTTCCCCCGTTCTCTCCTTAGCAGCTTAGGAGTTTTGAACTCCATGAGGACGCTACCTGAACAAATTTAGGAGAACCAGCTGGGCGAGCAGGCCGACGCTATCTTCCATTTCCTGAAGTTGAAACAAATGCACGGGCCCATCGCACACAGAAACACACAGGTGACCCTGCCCGCCTTCCTCCTTCCTGGCGGGGTCGTGAGTTCACAGGCGTGTATGATCTAGAATGCAGGGCACACACCACCCAGCGGAATCGGGCCCTCTGTGGGTGCCGGGCAGCTGGAGGGATGGCTCTGGCCTTTGCTCCCCGCTGGAGAGTCAGAGGAGCTCAGGAGGGCAGGCACTGCTGCCCCTGTGATCTCATTTGCTGGCTCGCCCGCTCTGGGAAGTAGGAAGGGGGAGTCCAAAACTCATTTGGTGAGTGACAGAAAGAAGGTGAGGCGACACGCCCAAGGGGACGGTACAGCCGAGGGGCGGAGCTGAGCCCGGAACCCACTCTGCTTCCCCACTCGAGGGCTTTCTCGCGCACCACAGGGCTTTCACCAGGTCTGCGAGGGTCCCGCAGAAAAAGGAGGTTTCGTTTTCTCATTCCCCTGACTTTTTATACAACCACAGAAAAATTGTAGTGGCATATTAATGACATAAAGCCAATTCATGATTTCCTTTCTTCCCAGTCGTCCCGTAACTATCCATTTGGCGCCGCAGTGAGGCAGGGACACAGGGACACAGCTCTTTACGGTGGATTCCATCCTCATGGGGCTTAGGTTTCACTTGCTCACGAGCCATTTTCCAGAAAAACAGGCCAACCGAGTTCCTTCCGCTCGCCTGTTGGGTTTCTGATTTTGCGCCTCTCAATTAATATGTGAAATTGGCACGTAACAGGGGCAAAATATTTGTTTGGCGGTTTGTTTTATATTAATGAAGAAAAATTTCTTCAGGTACCTGTGGGCCTCAGTTTTTCCTAAAACATTTCAACAACGTATTAAGCTTGGGAAAGAATTACAATTTCACTCATCATCTACCTCCTATACAAGCCCTTACATGTTACAGAAAGAGAGGAAAAAAAAAAAAAACAACAAAAACCCAGCCCATCTTGAGCTTTCCAGAACACCAATTAGCAATAGTTACTAAATCAGTCATCTCTGGTCAGATCTGGGAAAATGACACTTGGGGCTCAGATGGGCAGTGATGCACGTGTGAGCGATTCGCACCGTGAGGAAGCACCCCTGGGCCTCCGACTTTCAACTAGGGAGCCGGTCGGGACAGACAAAGCATGCCGGGAGGCTACACCCGTTCCCAAATTCACAGAGCTCTCCTTCCCAGCCCTGGTTACACCTGAGGCCTGGTTTCCTAAATGCACAGTGGCCCGTTCAGATCTGGCACTTCTTGGCAATGCTTTAGCACGGCGACCGTGTCCCACTAATTCTGAATTCACTGCACACGTGCAGAACGAGATTTTGTTCCTACCTGACTTGTAACGTTCCCGAGAACATACACGGTAGATTTCACGGAGAGAAATGCCAAAGAGAACACTAACAATCACTAAACACTAACTTGTTCCAACCATAACAGTACATTAAGCAAATGCAGAAATGGCCAGAAACAGCCGACACATTTCAGGAAAACACAAAACTCTTTTTTCCCCTTCGTGGGACAAACGTGTGTGTATGACACAAGTTTCTCTTCACTCATCAGGCCGTCACTCCTTGAGGAAGAGTCTGAGGCCCGCCCGTCTCCAACCCTGCAATGATTTTGCACTTACTACATACTTAATCAGCATTCTGTGGACTGGATTGGGGTAAGCAGACTGGATCAGGGCTAAATAAAAACTAAAGAGTAAGCAGAACCGTATTTTGTAATTGATCCTTTTACAAAACATAAAAACTTCTAAACCGGAAAATACTACCCACCAGGTTAGAGACACGCTGGGGTTGTTTCTTTCCGCCCCCCTTTTCTGACAGCGGCTGGGTTAGACGACGATACAAATGGAAAAGAACGGAAACAGAGGCAGAGCTGCCTGGGTAGGGTCTCTCGACTGGCGCTTCAGGGGAAATCCCCACATACTGTCACCGGGAGTGCTCCCTGCCTGACTCCTCGTCCCCAGTCTGACCCCCTCCAGCTCTCTGCTGACCCCAAGCCCTCAGCAGGAAAGTTCTCCCGGACCCCCAGTGAACAGAAGCCCGACGCCATCGCTCATGGTGTCCTTATTAGTACGTTTCACAATCTCTCCCACACATCCGGGGCACTGGCTGTTTAACGTGTGCCTTTCCCACCAGACGGAAAACTCCTTGAAGCGGGGGGCAGGGTCCAGCTTGCTGCTCCTTGCCGTCAGCCCCTGGCACCCTGCCCGGCTCACAGCAAGCTCTCCATGGACGCCCGCCTGCACAGAGACTCCTTCCAAGTGTCTGCAGCAGAGCACCGCCGGAGGCCGGGGCTCAGGAATCCCACGGCCCGACGCTCTCCGTGTCACTCTGTCCTTGTCTCAAACGGGTTACTTTAGCCTCCCTAAGCTTCGGCTTCCTCGTCTGTAACAGGAAGAAGAAAAGCACGATCTTCTCTGAATGGTCACTGGGAGAAATCAATGAGAATGGGATACACAGAGCACCCGGCGGGAAGTAAGCAGTTAGCAATATCGGCTGTTCCTTTTATATGTACAAATATTGCCTTTTTCTCCAAAAAAAAAAAAAAAAAAAAAAGTTAGGAAGCCCCCTGCCCCACGACCTTACACAGAGAGCACAGGGTGGAAGTAAGACCAAAAAGACACCCTCCCTTCCAGACCAGCCCTCTCTTCCACGGCGCTCCCTGCCCCGACCCGCTGAGCCCTGACAACAGGCTCCTTTCCCTCTGGCTTCTGGATGAGTTTGGTCGAAGGGAGGCACAGGCGACATGGAAGGAGGGTGTGGTGAGGGTATGTCCTCGGCCGGCACGGCCACTGGGAGCGGGTTCCATCCCTGGTCACCGCCCTGCTGACCGCTCTCCACACGGCTCCCTCTGCCTCTGGGTGCCTGTAGCCACATCCTTGGGGGAAGGACCAGCCTGAGGGACGGCACGCACTATCCCCTGCGGTTTCCCTGCACCTGCCCGCACCTTTGGTAACAGGCCTTTGGTAAAGTCTCCTCAAACTGGAAATAGCCCCCTTGCGGGAGTTTCCTCCCGGGACCACAGAAGACCCTTCTCAAGTAAAACACAGGACATTAAGATACACCCTGCAATTCCCCCACTGGAATAAGGAAGGCGGTAAATTGAAGACTATTTAAGTTAATTGAGGGTAATAGTGAGAATGAAAAGTCTAAACTGGTAACAAGATAAAACTCTGCATACCCTCTGCTTCCTGCTTATTAATTCAATCATTCATATTCACCAACTATTTCCTGGAGTGTTTGAACTGTGGCTGCGGCTAGTTCTGAAATGCACAGCATTCCCGGGGCGCCTGGGTGGCTCGGTCGGTGGAGCGTCCGACCTCGGCTCGGGTCACGATCTCGCGGTTCCTGAGTTCGGGCCCCGCGTCGGGCTCTGGGCCGACGGCTCGGAGCCCGGAGCCCGCTTCGGAGCCTGGGTCTCCCTCTCTCTCTGCCCCTCCCCCGCTCACGCTCTATCAAAACTAAATAAAACATTTAAAAAAATTGAAATGTACAGCATTCCCACAGAATAAGGGAATCACAATGACAGGATCTGCCCCCTGAGAAAAAGCTACCCCTGCCTCTTTCCTCGTGAAGGAACCAGTGCCTCCCGGCCACAGGCAGAGAGCATTTCCTCTTGGACCACTGCAAGTACTACTCTGTTTCTCCCCTCTCTCCAAGGTCACGGTCAAATTCACATTTGCCCCAGATCAACAGTTTCCACAGGGTGACGTGTATACTCACAAAGTGGTACGTGACGGATGTTAGGTGACACAGATGGGCAAACATTTACAATTTGAATATACACGTGTATATGGAAAAATACATAAAGAGCAAATAAAACCTGTGATTCCGTTTCTAGAATGAGGCTAAGTTTTCAAAATGAGTTTACGTAAAGAAAAATATTATGCAGGGGCGCCTGGCTGGCTCAGTCAGTTGAGCCTCCGACTTCGGCTCAGGTCGTGATCTCACGGTCTGTGAGTTCGAGCCCCGTGTCGGTCTCTGTGCTGACAGGTCAGAGCCTGGAGCCTGCTTCGGAGTCTGTGTCTCCCTCTCTCTATGCCCCTCCCCTGCTCATGCTCTCTCTCTCTCTCTCTCTAAAATAAGTAAACATCATAAAAAAAATTTTTAAGAAGAAAAATACTATGCAAATGATAGAACAGCTGACCAAAGGTTATGGCAAAAATCCTAAAGGTGGCTTGTAAGTGACTGAGTTGAGAAACCCCCTTAAAGTAAAGCGGGTAATTAAACAGCTTGGTTCAAAAAGATCTTGCTTGTCTTTGTAAATTGTGTTTTTCCCATTCTAAATAAATTCACTTTCGTATCTTAAAAAAACAAACAAACAAAAAAAGGTCTTCGCGCATGTATCTGGAGCTACTGAAGAGAGAGAAATGGATAAGCATCCTAGGAGGGCCAGGGTGTTTAGGTCAGCAATACCATGAAGCAAGGGTGATCGATCGATCACCCTGGGAGCTGACTACACGGGAACATGTGCCTGGGAAGTGCAATCTGGGCACGGGAAGAGGGCCTCCATAGCAGAAAATAAAATGGCTTTCACATAGGCAGTACCACGTATGGCCACTGGCCCCCACACTCCTTTTGTCTTCTCCAAAAGGAGTTAAAAACTGTGCCAAGATCAATTTCTCCCCGTGGAGCCAAAGCTGGGATTCTACCTGAGACGCTTGCAGTGCCCTGAGCAAACTCTCAGAGGGCGCCCTCTACAGGTGCAGAGAGGCTTCACCAAACTACAAACGCTCAACGCTTCCTCCCCGAAGCTGAGAAATCTTGCGGCTGTCTTTTCAAATCCTCCACAGATTCTTCTACGTTGTAAATCAGAGGGGAAATAAAGTTAACCAGTTTGACCTCCTGCTCACCCATACTTCCACTGCCCCTCTGAGCCCTACCTACGTGTTCAGCCTCTATGGCACCCTAATCCAAGGAAAGTTTCCTCTGTCCAAGGAGAGGGGAAAACTTCAGGGGAATAAAGCCCATCATTTATAAACAAAAGGAAGGTCACAAGAATGATCTTAAAAACAAAGAAAGGAAAAGAATAAAAGCTCAGAAGGGTGACTTCATCCAGAAGGTATAACAAATCCTAAATGTGTGTGCTCCTAAAAGAGTCAATCACAGGCCTTTCTTAGTATTTTACTAGAACAAGCAGATAGAAAATCAGTAAGACAGAACTTCCGAATCACGCTCTCAACTAACTTGACCTGAATGACACACGTGTTCCACCTCCCCAAAGAGTAGAATACATACACTTTTCAGGTGCAAAGGGAACATTCATCAGACAGATCATAAGCTGAGACTAAAACAAGCCTAAAAATCGTGCAGAATGTGTTTCCTGACCACGGTTGAAGTTAAAAATCAATAACAAAAATCTATCAGGAAAGCCCCTCAGATATTTAAAAATTGAACAACATACTTCTGAATAACTCATGAGACAAAGATAACGAGGCAAATTAGAAAATATCTTGAACTGAATGATGATAAAAATATATCAAAATCTGTAGAATGCAGCCAAAGCCATGCTTGGAGGGAAATTTATAGTTCAAAAAAGCTTTATATAAAAAAACAAAAAAAAATATGAGTAAACAATCAAAGACCCATGCTTCCATTTTAAGAAGTTAGAAAAATAAAAGCAAGTTAAGCCCAAAGTAAGAAGGAAGGCAACAGGCTATGTAAATAAATGAAATGGAAAACAGGCAAAAAGTAGAGAGAAATCATTGAGATCAAGCGCAGAAAATCTGAAAGAAAATTAATAAGACTGATAAATCTCTAGCCAGACTGATCAAGGAAAGAGAGAGAGAGAGAGAGAGAGAGAGAGAGAGAGAGAGAGAAAGACACAATTTGCCAGTATTAAGAATGAAGGAGGAGATACCACTCAGATTCTAGGGGCATGAGAAAGCCAGTAAGGGATTATTAGGAATGACGTTATGCCAATGTGCTCGACCTCTGTGATGAAATGGACAGTCCTTGAAAGGCATAAATTAAACAACTGATTAACAATAAATGCCTGAGGCTCTGTACTTCTTAAAACTTGAATTTGTTATCAAAAACTTTTTTTTAAAAAACGTTTATTTTTTTGAGACAGGAAGAGACAGAGCATGAACAGGGGAGGGTCAGAGAGAGGGAGACACAGAATCCGAAACAGGCTCCAGGCTCCAAGCTGTCAGCACAGAGCCCGACGCGCGGCTCGAACTCACGGACCGCGAGATCGTGACCTGAGCCGAAGTCGGCCGCTGAACCGACTGAGCCACCCAGGCGCCCCTCAAAAACTTTCTTGATAAAGAAAACTCCAGGCCCACATGGATTCACTGGCTGATTCTACCAAAAATTTAGGGAAGCAATAATATGAATCATAGAGACACTTTTGGGAAACAAAAGAAGAGGGAATTGCTTCTCTACTACTCCTTTAATGGGGCCGGTATCCTCCCTGATACTAAGACAAAGCCATTACAGGTAATATATTCTTCATAAACGAAGACACAAAATTCCTTAACAAAATATTAGCGAACAGAATCCAGCAACATGTAAAAGAGACAATTTATCACGATCAAATGTATTCCAGAGAAGCAAACTTGAAGTAACATTCCCAATCACTCCCTGCTGTGGTGTAGACAATGGAATATTATTCAGCATAAAATAGGCACGCTTTATGTAAAGTATACCTCAATAAAGTTGATTTTTAAAAAACGTTTAGAATATGTGGTGAATTCTCCACACTAACCTCAAATATTAACAGGATGAGAGTCAAAGGAAGTGGTTTTTAAGAAGTCGTAGGGAGACAGGCAAGAGACCGGATCCGCTCAGAGCTGTGGGCTGCATCAGGGTGGGGAACACCGCTGACGCACGTGAGAGCCAGGTCCTTTGCGATCCCAGGCCCAGAGGCTCAGGCACAAAGCTGGGTTTCATCATCACCGTCTTCTCATCGGAGCCCAGGCCCGTCTTTACAACTGGTGAAAATGGGTATTTTCCGCGCGCCAGGCATGCCCCAGGGCAGAATGTCAGCAGGGTAACCTCGTACAGCAGAGCCCTTTTGGCCTCCACATGTGCCCATCTGGACTATGAAGCGTTTCATATACATCTGAATAGAGAAAACACTCTGGGTATATTTAGAGCTGTAATCACTACCAAAACAAGATACTACTGCCTTCAAAATAACTTTTGTACAGAAAGTATTTTCTCTTCCTGCTGAAAGGGAACTATGAATAAATCAGGAAGGCAGCCCGTAGTTCCGATCATGCGATCTGGAGTCCCGCTGGGTGGGTTCAAGTCCTGGCTCTACTAAGTGAGGCAAATCACCGGGCTTCAACCCTCCTCTTGAAGTGAGGATAAGAATAGTATCTTTCAGAGAGTGGTTTTGACAACTACAGGAGATAATGCACGGGAAGAATTAGTACACTTCCTAGTATCTCTCTCTCTCTCTCTCTCTCTCTCTCTCTCTCTCTCTCACACACACACACACACACACACACACACACACACACACACACAGTAATAGTAGGTTATATAATCACTATGGTGAGTACATTACACTCTCACCCAGAATCCAAGTAACTGGGTCTTTGGCCAGTGTGTCCTTCGTCCCTTCTCTTTGACCCACGGTGTGTGGGGCAGGGGATGCGGAAAGGCCCAGGCTCTTCCCCCCCGTTCTCCTACTTACTCATGAGCCACAGCCGGCAGGTCTTCTGGCCCGTCTGGCTTTGAGGAAGGTCTCTGATGGTCCTTCTAGCTCTAGTCAATTCTGTGTATATTTCCCCAGCGCTCACTTTGTGCACAAAGAAACAATCACACACTTCTGAAGACTCTCCATCTGGGAATGGTACACGGGGTAATTATTCTGGAAAATTCAGTCCATCGGAATACACTGTTCCTTCAGCGTTGTGAATAGCTGGGATCTACTGTACTCGCTGGACCAGTAGGACCCTCCACATCTTCACAGCAGGGCTACTCCAGGGGCAGTTCTGCGTAAAACACACTGCCTTCGTCACTATCTGGGGCGCCAACTAGCAGACATTTCCGAAGAAACCCGCGACCATAAAGGACCGCTGCAACTAACTCTCAGGACTAAAGGTGAGGATCGTCACAGGAGCCCCGGGAAACAACACTTTTGTGATCAAGGAAATTTACAGGAGGGACTCTGCCCACTGGAGGTCACAAACGTATGCTGGGCTGCCCCAGTGTGGCGGCATGGGATGTTCAGAGCGCACGTGTAATTAAAGGGCACATATCTAGCATGTCTTTCATTTGAGGATCTCGTCGTAGATAAAAACAATTATTTATTTAAAGGTCAACAGCTCTAGAAGTCGAAGGAGTGTAAACAGGGGGATAAGCATCCAGGTCCTTAATTTCTTAAATTTCAGACACCCACTCTTGTAAACAGATCTGCCATGAGAACAGATGCAGCTCTAACTCAGATTCAGTTGTGTTGGATCAATCGCTCCATTTAATGCTCCAAATATCACCATATGCACCTGCCCATCAAGTTGTAACTCGAGCTCTGACCGTTGAAGGGAGGGGTGTGCACGCGTGCACGTCCGCACGCACACATGCAATTTTTCGGCGGGCAGAGCAGATTATTCAAGAGTTAGGGATACAGCTCACAGTGATAAAACAATGTCAGCTTCCCCTGCTCAGATCCCATAGTCGTCCTCGACAAGGGGGACTCAGTGAGCCACCCTGCCAATGAGTCAACAACACAGCATTGTTAAAGTCAACCGCTTGGAGTTGCGTTAATAATGGAAGATTACGTGTAAGAGGACAGATAATCATTCCGTTTGGGTAAAAACAGGTGCAATACGAACGCGAATGCTAATAAAGGGATACGACACATCAGAGGGTATGCACAGAACACGAACACAATCCGTAATCCTCTTGGGAAATGAGGTGCATACAGATGTAACAACGAGGGGAAAGAGTTTGTCTTTAGCAGAGATGAGACAGATGACACAGTTACTCCTACAACATGCAAATGGAAGTTGCTGAGTGAAGACAGATCAATTATTCTCGGTCGATGAGAATAATAAGAGAGAGTTCCAGCAGGGAACACTGAGGTTAAGCATTAGGCAAAAGTTTACAAGTAGAAGGATTGCCAGCAGAGTAGAGAGGCTGCTGGGAGAGGCAAGGAAATGACCCCTGTAGAGGCGTGCAGGGTTAAAACTCGACACCCGCCTAATTACAGGTGGAATGATTCCTGCCACAATGGAGAAGAAGGGAGAGAAATGTACCATTAGGGAGGGCTGTCCCGATCTAAATGAGAACGAAAACAAGGAGGTTAAACTCTTGCTTTGCAACATTTTTCACCCTCTAGTGTTAAGGGAGGGTTCTGCCCGCTGGGCAAAACTCTCAACACGTAAACCCATCACATGCCCATTACAATGGCCCTTGCGTGTGCTGCAGCTGGGCAAGAAATCAACACGACGGTGACTCCTGTCAGAGGACAGAAGGGCAAGTTGTCTGGAAAGTGGCTCTCAGGTAACGCACACCACAACCACTGAACAGTATTTCTTCCCTGCCTGAAATGCTCTCTGACATTTTTCAGCCTTAATTCAAAGGTTTCTTTCTTTGTTGAGTTCAAAACAGTAGCGTGTTATTTGTTGTTAAACAACGTAAAGCGTTTCAGCTTGATTAGCACGGTTCCAAAACTTTTCATCATTTTCCTGAGGGTTCTAAGGGCCTGCTGACAGCTCCGGGAAATAGGACTTTTTCTAGCTATCCACTGTAAATGATGATAGACCGCTGGCCTCTGCATTCCAAGGCCTAATGAAGGCAGCAGGGTATGTGACCGAACTTTTGCCTTGGTTGACTAGCTAAGGAATCTTGGTGTTGGGGAAACTCGGCTTGCCACATCCCTTGACACCCCAAACAGCTGAGTCCAGGGGCGCCTGGGTGGCTCAGTCGGTTGAGCATCCGACTTCGGCTCAGGTCACGATCTCACGGCCCATGAGTTCAAACCCTGTGTCAGGCTCTGTGTTGACAGCCGGGAGCCAGGAGCCTGGAGCCAGCTTCGGATTCTAGTGTCTCCTCTCTCTCTCTCCCCCTCCCCAGCTCATTCTCTCGCTCTCTCTCCCTCTTTCTCTCAAAAATACTAAACATTAAAAAACAAACACCAAGAAACAAAACAAACAAACAAGAGAAACCCCTCCAAAACAGCAGAGTCCATTCATGGCCACTGGGACCATACCTCCCCAAGGTGGCGAAGCCTTCTGCTTGCTCTCTGCAGGTGACGTGTAGACTGCCATGTCTAACGCTCCTTCCTCCACGAGGAGGAAGGCACTTTAGAGAAATCAATTCGTGCTTGGAAATATATTTCACAAGTTGACAGATTTGAGAATTATAGTAACAGCCCCCAAAGGAATCACATAATTCTGGAGCTGGGCAGCAACCGAGAGGTATCCAGTCCAAGGTCTTTACTTTCTGGAGAGGCAAGCAAGGCACCCAGGGTTGGCTGACTTGTTCAAGCCTGCTGGCAGGCTGGCTGTCGGGCAAGGCTGGGGTGAGAACTCACACCTTCTGAATCTGTCCTGGGTACAGACCTTTCAAATGTGGCTGCTGATAAACATTATAAACCAATAAACTCTTCCAAAAGACAGATGTAAGAGCCTCTCAGTCACATGTAAAGAAGCTTTCGGTGTATTTTCCCAATGCATTTTTTTCCCTTACACTATTCATATCCACTCCCGCTTTTCCAACAATGAATTCTGGTCACAGTTTAAGTGTAATTGAAATTATGCCACAAGGCTTTAGGAAACCTTCTTGATCTATTTTCAAGCACAGATTCTGGAGAAATAATGAGTTTGTGTTTAAACGTATGCTTTAATGCACTCAAATCAGTCCAAGCTGGGTGCCACCGTGCTCAATCAATACCTGCTTTGGTGTTTTCTGAAAAAACTTTTGGAACAGAAATAAGAACCCAGCCTTTGGAAAGAGTCTCGGTATTCTCTCCTTCAGCGAAGAGGAAAAGCTGGATGGCATACACAGGAAGACAGTTTCATCCTTTGTGGATTTCAAGTAACTGGCTAATGATTTTCATGCCGCAGATGCGGATGACATTTCAGCATTGATTCAAGCACACTTGATTCATCTATTTTGGTTTGAGAGAAAGTTTCCAGTCCAAAAATAAAACTCTGAAAAACCGAACATATATTTCTAAAACCTGTGCCGCAGTACCCAGTAAAATCCTGAAGCATAATGTTCAACTAAACCATTTTCAAGCCATACGTCACTTTCTGTTTGGGTCCTGCCCAACTGTTTCAAAGTTCATTTTTACGGTGTTAAGGGATAATAGCAACCATATCATTCACAGAAGCCATGTCCAGTCAATTTCTACAGAGAGTAAATGGAATTTTTCCAAACAGATTAAGTTTTAGTGTAGAGAACAGAGACCCCCCCCTGAGGTTAGTATTTCTGAAACAAAATGGCCAGAAATTAAGTTTAGATAATTTCAAGGGATATTTTTCAAGTGTGACTGGCTCCAAATGGGAGGCCCGCCATCTCCAACATGAACTTTTTAAAAGCCCCCAGAAGGGGCAAGCAGAGAAAAAAGATGGGAAGAATCAAGATTCCTGTATCATGGCAAAAGTATTCCTAATACAATGGCTTGTAAGGTGCAAGACTGGGTCCCTCTAACCTGCGCTCATCGCCCACCGCTACTGAACAGTGTGCTTTCTCATCAGCAAAGGGTTCAGATCCCTCAAGCCGATCTCTTGATGCCTCGACTATTTTAATATTATCTGTTTTGGGGGCGCCTGGGTGGCTCCCGTCGGTTAAGCGTCCGACTTCGGCTCAGGTCATGATCTCGCGGTCCGTGGGTTTGAGCCCCGCATCGGGCTCTGTGCTGACCGCTCAGAGCCTGGAGCCTGTTTCAGATTCTGTGTCTCCCTCTCTCTCTGACCCTCCCCCGTTCATGCTCTGTCTCTCTCTGTCTCAAAAATAAATAAACGTTAGGGGCGCCTGGGTGGCGCAGTCGGTTAAGTGTCCGACTTCAGCCAGGTCACGATCTCGCGGTCCGTGAGTTCGAGCCCCGCGTCAGGCTCTGGGCTGATGGCTCGGAGCCTGGAGCCTGTTTCCGATTCTGTGTCTCCCTCTCTCTCTGCCCCTCCCCCGTTCATGCTCTGTCTCTCTCTGTCCCAAAAATAAATAAAAAACGTTGAAAAAAAAATTAAAAATAAATAAACGTTAAAAAAATTTTTTTAAATTATGTTTTTATGAATATTTTTGAAAAACAAAGATCTACTTATTCCTAACCAGAAAACAATTTAATTTTTCATTAACGCTGTAAGTACCAACTCAAGCCCTGTGTTTTATATTTATAGGGTTTTTTTTATTTGTTTGTTTCTCTCCCTGTTATGTAAGCATTGGCTCCTAGCTGTTGTTAGTATGTGCGCTGTTTCCAAACACGTTACCCTGACAACCTGAGGAAACCGGGCCCTGTGGGAGGGTCTTTCACCGTCTGGGAAACTGATGACAGCAATGCCGGTTAGGCCTGCTCTGCGTTCCAATTTGCAACGGGGTCAGGAACCAAGCAGGGACTACGTGAGTGTAACAAGTGCCCACCCGGCTCGAGCACCTCTGGGCTGATCGTGAGATAATGGAGGAGGCAGCACGGACGCTGGAAGGGCTGTGAAACGTAGGCTCCGGTGAACTTGGGCAGGCAATCAATCATTACAGCTGCCCCTCGCTCACAAGGCTGTCAGGGGCCGGCCTGGGGGGCTCTGTCGGTTGAGCATCCGACTCCTGGTTTCAGCCCAGGTCACGATCTCACGGTTTGTGGGACCGAGCCCCACGTCGGGCTCTGTGCTGACAGCGTGGAGCCTGCTCGGGACTCTCTCCCCCTTCCCAGCTTGTGCGCACGCTCCCTCCCTCTCTCTCTCTCGCACTCTCTCAAGGTAAATAAATAAACTTAAAAAAAAAAAATAAGATCGTTAGGATTCAGTACAGTGTTAAATGCTTTGCATAGGCCTGACACCAAGTAATCACTCAATGAATCACAGCTGTCGGTGGCACTGATGGTGGCCGTGATGACGCTGACAGGGGCAGAGATCGTGGTGATGGTAAGAATCGTGTTGGTGGTGGTGAAGGTGTCAGGACAACTGTGAAGCAGCAGCGAGACTCGTCTGCACCTTGATTAACTTCTTCAGGGTCAAGACTTGTCACCAACAATTTCATCCACAGGCAAATCGCTGTGGCCACATAACAGGCCCACAGATACAAAACCATGGGAGTTTCGGGGGTTTTTTTTCACTCGCATTTTTTTTTAGTTATTTAACATTTATTCACTTTTGAGAGAGAGAGACACACAGACCACGAGCCAGAGAGGGGCAGAGAGAATGGGAGACACAGAACTGGAAGCAGGCTCCAGGTTCTGATCTGTCAGCTCAGAGCCTGATGCGGGGCGTGAACTCACCAGCCGTGAGATCGCGACCCGAGCCGAAGTCGGACGCTTAACCCACTGAGCCACCCAGGCGCCCCAGAAACCGTGGAGTTTTCAATGACATAAGAGAAGAAGAGGTGGTGTGGGGGGGGAGGGGGCGTAGTTTCGGTATCGTCATACGGGTACCTCATCCCCACTCCAAACTCTCTTCATTTAAACCTTGAACCAAGGACGTGCAATTCTTAGAAGACAGTGGTCTGTTTCAGAAAGCGGAGAGCAGAATGCTTAAGCACAAGGGATCAAAGTGGTCTGCTTTGATGGAGTCCTTTCCGACACAAGGACATATTAACCATATTTCAAGCTTTCCCATGGCACTATGCTAATGCATGTTCAATGTTACGTCTAAAATCCTGCAACCCTTCCAGCAAATCTATACCCACTTCTTATTTTAAACTCACTGTATTCGCATGCATATACACCTTTCTCGGTAAAGGTTTTTTTTTTTAAAGTGAAAGTATATAAACGTACACTGTGTATATTAACAGTTCCTTATCTGGATCTGTATCATTGGCAGATTATTTTCAACTTAAGTGAAAAAAAGGTTTGGGAAGGTGAAAAAGTTGAGATCCCTTAATCTTTTCTTTTGAAAATAAATTATTCATGAAGCTCTCTCCCTCATTCCCAAATGGTTAGGTTTAAACAATTGCTTAAAGTGCTCTTTTTAACTGAAGAACACATTATTCATAAAGCCTACAGCCCAGGAAACACTTACTTGCTAACTGGTCATTTTCAGCTGATCAATGACTTCACGGTGTTGAAACAGACCACAGTGGAATGTGCTTCCAGCACGAGGTCGGTGGCATTAAGTGCCCGCCTCTCATAAACAAAGCAAGTTGGTTAATGGTCATTTTATGGTCCACATATTACCCTGAAACTCTATTACAGTGTGGCGCGGCCAACCCTATCTGAGATGATTTGGGGAACCAGGCACAGTGCAAACCTTCCTGTAACAGGTTAATGGATCAATTTATTTACTTCAAATTTGTTCTTTTCAAGTTGAAAACCCACTAAAGACTTTCCAAGCAATCAGCTCAAGAACCATGAGGCGAGGCCGTCATGCTGGATCTGTTGATCTCGGCTCTTGTCTGTCATTTCTGGTTCCCGGGTCAGTGCTGCTGGCTCACTGCCAGCAGCCAGCCAAGCTGCAGGGCTCGGATCTGCCTCCCAGGAGTCTACGTTGATGCGACTCTCACGCTACCTTACGCTCAAAGGCGTCACTGGGCTTCACGGTTTCTTAAATACAATCCTGAAGTTAAGAAACAGCTCAAATGGCAAATACTAACGGACTCCATTTAAACAACAAAGCCTAAGGCCGCTCCCACTTGTCAATAAGTATTACCTCAAATTTCTCATAAAAAGACGTCACTAATTTGAGTCCTCCTCCTCCCTGCCCCCGCCTGGGAATTCTCTTTTTACGTGAGTATCTTTCAAACATTAAAGTCCCAGTGAGAGTTACCAAGCATCAGCAAGACAGTGGGTGGCAATCAGAGATTCAGGAGTCTCGAATGTTTCTCGGTGACCATGGGCATCTAGAGAGGACATCTGCGTTGCAATACAGTTCTCACCCCTGAGATCAAGACTACGTTGCTGCTAATGGTCCCTAACCTGAGATTTCAACACCAGGCAGAGGAAGTTTTATTTTTGCTGATTTCAGGCCGCATGCAGTAAGGTTAAAAACTCAATGTTGCCCCTAATATAAGGAAGAACAAGTTAAAAATTTCTTAGGATTCTTTTTGCTCTTTTAGCACACTTCTAATATATATATGTATATATATGTGTATATATATATATATATATATATATATATATATATATATATATATTACGTTTATTTATTTGGGGGAGAGAAAGAGAGGCAGAGAGACAGGGAGACAGAGAGTCCCAAGCAGGCTCTGCGCTGTCAGCACAAAGCCCGATACGGGGCTCTATCTCACAAACCGTGAGATCATGACCTGAGCCAAAGTCAAGAGTTGGCTGCTTAACCAAAAGGGCCACCCAGGCGCCCCTAGCACACTTCCAATGACATGGTTGAAAGCACGAACTTGGGGGTCTTCCTGGCAGTCACCATGCTGTGGCTGGGCAACGTGACACAGTAGTACCCAGACCCTGGACCCTAACTGCCCGAGTTCCGACCTTCACTCCGACGCTAATGAGCTACGCAACGTTGACCAAGTCACTTCACCTCCCTGTCTTCGTCATCTATGAAACACACACAATACCGCAGTCTGCCCTTAGCTGCGGTCTGTCACCCGTGGTTAAGCGTGGTCTGGATGCAGACGACCCTCCTCCCGACGTGGCGACAGGAGGTCAGTGGTAGCCTAACGCTACGTCCCCGTGCCCACGTCATTCACCTCATCACACGGGCATTTCATCAGCTCCCGTCATCACAAGAAGGGGGAGAACAGAATAGTACTGTGAAAAAAACCACATTCACATAACATATTGACTACAATATATTGTTACAGTTCCTCTATCTTTTTATTAGTTATTGTTGTTAATCTCTTACTGTGCCTAATTTATACATTAAACTCTATCACGGGTACGCACGTATAGGAAAAAGCTAGCAGATACAGGATTCAGCAGTACTCACGGCTTCCGGCATCCACTGGGGGTCTTGGGACATATCCCCCACGGGTAAGGCGGGGAGACAACAGCAGTACCAACGTCACGGGGATTTGTAGGGACTAAGTGGCTCAATAAATGCAGACAGAGTACTTAGGTCAGAGCACAGCACCTACTAAGTACTACCTGTGTGCTCACCAGAACTATTCTCCACTAGCTGTGAGGCGCTGTTTCACATTCTCTGATCTCAGCTTCCTCCTCTGTAAAACAGGAGGAATGGTCATGTTTTTTCTCACAACCTGGCTGAGTAACGCTGTATGAGCCGTGCTTGGCACAGGGCCCGGTACGTATGTGCTCGACATGATATGCAGTAGAAATCGATCATCATTATTCTATCAGCAACTGAACGCCTTCTCACCTTGTTCTCTGCTACGTACAGGAATCTCTGTGCTTGAGTACACAATATGCCACAAGCTTATTCAACACACAACCCAGGGCCATTCCAATTTGTGAGTGATGACTCAAAAACATCAGAAACGATAGTACTGTTTTCCGAGCTGTACTTCACCGAGAAATCTGCCTTAAATGTGTCGCCAATGACCCCACCACTGGGAATCAATAAAAAGGCTCAATGGCTACTTGCAAATGGGTAATTGTAAAACTAAACTGAGGCGTATGTATGGCTTGTTTAAGGTATTACTTCTGCTTGTGCGTCAGCAGGTTGCATTTACAGCAGACATTCCAACGCAGAAAACACACTTGTACTTGCGGGTCAGAGTCTGTCCTAAGCTAACAGACGGTGACGCTTGCGAGAATATATATATATTTTTTTTTAGTGTTATTTATTTTGAGAAAGAGAAAAAGCACGTGCACGTGCGAGCAGGGAAGGAGCAGAGAGAGAGGGAGGGAGAGAATCTGAAGCAGGTTCCACGTGCTTCAGGCAGAGCCCGATGCGGGGCTCAGTCTCATGACCATGAGATCGTGACCTGAGCCGAAAACCAAGAGTAGTAGGCTCGACCGACTGAGCCACCGAGGCGCCCCAATGCTTACAAGAATTCTAGTTCTCAGAGCTGAAAAGGACCCAGTCCCCTTATTTTACTGACGGAAGGAGACCCAGTGGCATTAAGTGGTAGACCCGAGGCTGCGTAATTGTGAACGGGCACGTGGGGCGAGAATCTCACTCTGCTTCTGGCTCTAAGTCTACCTTCTCTCCCAGCATGTTATGGGGCTGCAGTGGAAACGCTCTACTGGTGAATCTGGAGTTTATACTGTCTCAGGTGACAATTACTATTCTGTTTTTAAACACGGCACACGCGTGAGTACACATACACGCGCTATAATGAGAGACTACAGCAGAAAGGCAGAGACACACACATTAGTCCTCTTTGCTGAGACAGGTAAGCCTGCCTTTAAAATGTTTTGACGTTTAATTCAGTGCACACGTCATTACTATTCTAATATCTTAAATGGAACTAATTCTTCTTGCCTTTTTTTTTTTTTTAAAGCTTATATGCCCTCAAAACCTTTTAGAAACAGATTTTTCTTTGACTTGTTTTTCAGAGTAATATTAAGTCATGGTAAAAAGGGTTAGAACTTTTGGGAAAAGTTTCACAATTTCTGGGTTGGCCAGGGAGGGACCGGGCCCTCTGTCCCCGTGACTTATCCCCTACCATTACAGGGCCACCACTATTCCAGCCCAGTGGGGACTCAGGAGCGAGGGAGAGGTCCCTGACAGGCGACTAGAGAATAAAGAGAAGTTTCTGCTCACGTGGCAATGCGTTATGAGGCACACGGCTCCAGGGGTGAGAGGGCAGCGTGCGAGGGTGCTCAAGGAGGCTCTGAGGCGACAGTGAATTTAATGAGCCAGCACGATTTTGGCATCTCTCTAAATCTCCTCCTGGAAACTAGACAGAGCAACTAGAGTAAGGAGAGTCGGGTGAAATCTTCAGTAAAACCTGAGTTTTAAAATTCTCCACGAACCACCAAATACACATGGGTAGGACCGCCAGGGTGGAGGGACGGGAAAAGGGACAAATGATTGGCTCAAGGGCCCCAAAGCCTCCAAGCCACCAGGAAATACCCTCCTCCAAAAAGAGGGGGCCCCACGTGAGCGGGGATCCCGCGGCGAGCCTGGGAACAGCTGACACGGTGAGTGCGTGTGTCCTCTCGGGGTCTGCGTCTGGGTGGCGATGCACACCCGGGACGGGGCTCACTGAGGGCTGCAGGAGGGTCGGCCAGCGCTGCCTGGGCCGAGAGCCATCCAGCAACACTCCACTCAGACAGGCAGAACCCCCTCCTGAGGGCGTGTGCTGGGAGCAGCGATCAGAGGGAACGGAGCAGGGAGCCCTGAACGGTAGAGGAGGGCGCTGTCCAGAGGAGGTGCAGGGGAGCAAACACAGCCCCTAAAGGCTAGGCATCCAGCACCCTTCATGCCCAGGAGGCTTGGCGCTCTGAGAAGCAGACCAGTGCCTGGGTCTTCCGTGAGCTGGGAAGGCCACCTGGCTACCAGGCTCCGTCCACGGACCTGCCCTCCACAGAATGGGCTAGCCCACGTGACACATGGGGACACACCAGAGATGACCTTGCCCTGCTCAACAGAGTAAGAGAAGAGAAGGTGAAAGTGAACGAACAGGCCACACCGTGAAAAAGTGACTGCGAGCAGATCAAAACCGTGACCAATTATTTCAAACTGAGCTAAAAGAAATTGCGGAAACTAACTGGTTTGAAAAACAGCACAAGTCAGAAATAGTCCTCAGAAGTGAGATGGCCAGACAACGGGAGGATATGAAATGAGAACTGAGAAAACCCAGCAAAATGAGAGAAAAGGCTTTGCAAGTAAAGACCACATTAAAAGAAACACGAGGGCAGACACCCCAGAAAGCACAGAAGAGAAATGGAGGGGGAGACAAGGAAGGGTACCAAATTCGGATGCATCGTGTGGAGTCTGTTTGGATCCTGATAAAAAAACACGCCAACTGTAAAAGGACATTTTCGACACGAGCGGGGAGCCGTGAATACAGACTGAGTAGACGATACGAGGGAATTACTGTTAATTTTGTAAGGTGTGATAATGACATTGCGACTGGAAAAGTGAATGTTATGTCAGAACAACAAGTAATGGGGAGTAAAATGACAGGATGTCAGAGATTTGCTCTAAAATATTACACCAGTTGGGGTGCCTGGCTGGCTCAGCCAATGGAGCGTGTCACTCTTGATCTCAGGGTTTTGAGTTCGAGCCCCACGTCGGGTGTAGGGATTACTTAAAAAAATACTACAGCAGTAACAAGAACAATTGAAAAAAAGCAAAACAAAACACACACACAAAGAAAAAAGGATACAGAAAACATGTCCAAATGACAATGATTTAGAATGCAGGGGACTGTCCCACAAGAGTTCATTCCGCCATTCTCTTTTGCGCGTGTTTGAAACCTGAATGAAGGGGGGTGGCTACACAGGGATCAGGGGAGCACCGCAGGCAGAAGGGACAGACGGTGCCGAGGCACGAGGGGGGAACAAGCACGGAGACTCCCGGGAACAGGGGCGCGCCTACGGTTAGAACAGGGGGGCTGGGGGAAGGGGGTGGCGGTGCAGCTGTGGTACCGGGCAGGGGCCAGATCAGATCGTGTAGGCCTTCGTGGACCACTAGAAGGAGTTTGGAATTTTTCCTGAGTGGGACGGGAAGCCGCTGGAGGGTTTCATCGAGAAACTAACATCACGAAAAGCCTGTTCTGGCTGCTGTGTGCCAGGGCAAGAAGGGAAGCAGGGGACGACTGCGAGGGGTCTGCAGGAGGCCAAGTGTGAGATGATGCCACATGAGTGACGACGGCGAGAAGGGTAGGGTTGGAGACAGTGCTGATGGACTAGACTGGCAGGGAGGGAAGAGAGGGGAGGAAAAGAGGTGCTGACTCTCGGATCTCTTGGACGCTGGGCTTGTCGTAATTATCTGTCCGATCGTAACTTTCCCCCCAGAAACGAGAAAACTTTGCATTCTCTATGGTTACCTCGAAAAGGTGCTCTGTGCAAAGGAGCCTGTATCTCTAAAAGGAAATTTCAGAAGCACGGTCAAGATTTAAATCACCATCGGAAGTCTGATTTACATATCCGCTGGCTGAGGCCACTCCCTACACACAGATAATGAAGCCATAAACGTTGCAGGTAACTCACAGAAGAGATTTTACTGCAAAACCAACCAAACTCTCTCACCAAAAAAAGCCCCTCCGTGTTGGCAATTGCTGTCTCCCTCCCAACCCTCTTAGCTCTAGTACAGATTTCTTCTAATTGGATTTGTTCCGTCACGAACCTAAAGGTTTCAAGTATGAGAGGTCTGAAGCAATGAATATTTATTTCAGATCCTTTTGGAGGCATGAATACTAAAATGATCTGTCCCTACTCCCTACATGGGAAGTGAGGGTGAATTTCACATTCCAACCTCCAACTGGAGCAGGTCCTCGATACAAAATAATGTCTTTAGATTTATCGGGGAATGACAGCTTTGGCTGTCATTTTGCTGCTATTCCTATATCAAATGCTGATGTTCAGAAAAGTTCCACTGTAAACAGAGAAAGAGAGTCAAGGAGACACCTCTGTAGTTGAGGGACAAAGCACAGAAATAGCTCCGAGGCAGCAGAGAACAAACGTCACCTCCAGTAGTAAATTCCTCAAAAGCCAGATCTTCCTCCTGAGAGCACTGAAGTCCAAGGCGAGATGCCCACATAACCTCTGTGGTGAGTGAGCACAGCACTGGGCCTTGCAGACAAGGGGGCTTGGTAAAGACCGGCTCAATGAGTGAATGAGTGAATGTTATCTTCGACTCCAGCTGTCCTTCTCCCCTGAACTCTCCAGTCCCCGGGGCTGCACGAAGAGAGCCTCAAGTAGGGGCGGTGCTCCCGTGTGAACAAGGTCCCGGAGACCGGGGGTGACATCCACAAGTGGAGCCACTATGCCACAAGAGCTACCGTCTGGATGCTGAGCCGCCTACAGTCTGCTCCATCAGTCCTGTCCAGAAAACCAGGGACGAATCAGGCACCAAGCTCTCAAGGGTTCTGGAGAAGCAGGAGATAACTAAGTCTCGGGAAGCCTTGAAAGAGCAAGGTGGGGGAAACGGGTCACCTCTCCGCCCCTGAGGGAGAAAAGGGGCACTGCAGGCACGCAGGTTAAGGCTTAAGAGGGTGAGCTGGACACCGTGCTTCCTTATCAAGCAGCAAGTGGGCCACAGCGTCTGCATTTCCCCAGACGTCTATCGGAAAAAGAGCACCCGAGAGGCTCAGTCGGTTAAGCGTCCAATCGGTCAAGCGTCCGACTTCGGCTCAGGTCACGATCTCACGGTTCGTGAGTTCGAGCCCCGTGTCGGGCTCGCTTGTCAGTCTGTCAGCACAGAGCCTGCTTTGGATCCTCTGTCCCCCTCTATCTGCCCCTCCTCTATTTGCGCCCTCCCAAAGATAAATAAGTACTGGGGGGGAAAAAAAGAAAAGAAAAAGAAAAAGCAAGCAGCTGCACTATTCCAAATAAAAAGCGGGAACATTGAGAACACCTACTTCCTTTGTTTAAAGCATTTAAAACTTACAAAATTAAGCCTAAAATATGTACTCAGGGAGGAAGACAGGAAGTGTTCAAACACCATCAATAATCTAGCATCTCCCTTTTAAGGAATTTTTAAAAAATTTTTGAGAGAGAGAGAGAGAGAGAGAAAGTAGAGTGCAAGTGGGGGAGGGGCAGAGAGAGAGGGAGACGCAGAATCCGAAACAGGCTCCAGGCTCTGAGCCGTCAGCACACAGCCCGACGTGGGGCTCGAACCCACGAACCGAGAGACCATGACCTGGGCCGAAGTCCACGCTTAACCACCTGAGCCCCTCAGAGCCCCTCCCTTTTAAGGAATTTCAAGGGCATCACGCCATAATGTAATCAATCGCCAAACATTTAGAAATAAACTTCATGGCTTAAAAAAAAGGTAATTTTTCCAAAACCGATTATGTTCTTTGCCACCGAAATGTAAAGAAAGTAACTACCACTGCAGAATCCGTAAACAATTTAATATAGCAATAAAACATCAAACACTCAAACGCTCAGAACAAGATGATCACAGACATTAATCACAAACCATCTTCCTGTCAACCAATTTCTATCTGGAAAAATTCTGAATTCGATCAGGATACTTGCTTCGGTAGTTATCTATCCTTCCCTCTTTCCTCCTTGTGAATCAAACCCCGTCTAGGACAGATTATCACCCCCGGAAGGTGGCCCAGTCCCCACCTGGAGGGTAAAACCCGAGCAGTGCGACTCTAACCACGCGAGGGTAATTCCGGGTCGCTTGGCAACGACCAGGATGCAATGACCAGGATGTGAGGGCATCAGCTGCGGGGGAAGGTTTCTCTTCCTTTTTCACAACGCGGGGCGCCAGAGAGGCAGACACACCCACATCTTGGCTTTACCATGTCGTGACCGGATGGGTGCAGCCGGCTCGTAACTGCTGAGGGAGGAGTGAGCCTGACAGGGTCAACCTGTTGAGGACGGCAGTCTGGAAAGATGATGCCCGTGAGTTGCTGGATTACTGTATTTCACTGGAGTCCAAGATACATTTTCCCCCACATCCAATCATCTTTGAAATCAAATCAAATGTGCTTTGTCATCACTAGCACGTCACAGTGTAACGGACAGATTTTTCTTTCTTAGTGGGATGAAAAATAAGGATACATCTTACAGTTAGAGACGCCTTAGATTAAATACGGTGCAACCTTAGACTAAATACGGGGTTCAGGGCTACCCCACCTTGGAAACTACCGTACAACAAACTGTCTTGCTATAAATAAATCGCCCTACTGTTCAAATTACACTGGGGTTTCTGATACCTGTGAAGGAAGCGAACGGACAGGCAGGTTAGGAAATAACCTGCAATTCCAGGTCAGACCAAGCCCACATCCTGATTTCCATTCCTCACCACAGGTACTACTGCTAGGCTGAGATGTTAATGACCGTGGACATTCGGGATGTGTGACCGTATCTACCGAGGAAGAAGGGGGGCTGGGGGGCTCATAGCGCAGAGGGCCCTTGGAGACCGCCCAGCTTCATTCTCTCGATAAATGAGAAGACTGAGGCCCAGAGAGAAGTGACCCGCCCCAAGATGCAGAGCTGGGGACAGAACCGGGGAGTTCCGGGCTATCCAGCGCCTCCCCGCCCCGGGGCCCCGCTGCCCGGCTGCCCAGAAGTGCAGCACAGGACAGAAGGCTGGGTCAGCAGAGGGTTTCACTCAAGCGACACCCTACTGTCCGTTCTCCTCCGACTGCAGCTCCAGGCGGTTATCTCTGCCCTGGGAGCTCTCCCACCATCTCCGCTGTGTCCCAGGGGGCAAACTCCACATCTCCTGGCATCAGCTGCCGCGCTCCTGACCGCTCCCTCGGGGCCGGTCTTCTAGATCTCTCCTCCGTTTCTCATCAAGTCGGGAGGGCAGCCACATTTTTTTAAGACCGGCAAAGCCAAGAAGTGCCAGGGAGAACTGTGCGATTCAGGTGTGAAAAGCCTGGGTGGGAGTGGGCGGTCGACGGAGCCCAAGTGGCGATGTCTGTGCGCTCGGTTCCAAGTTTAACTCTCGTATCCTTTCACGCTGACCTTTAAGCCAATGTAAAAACACCAGAAAAAGAACCCTGATTACTTTGCAGTCACTTGTAAAACTTGTTTTGGTTACTGTTATTTATTTTTTATCCTTTAAATATGTGATCTGGAGACGGTCTGCTGAATACTTAAGCAAGTTTTTATAATATCCTGGAGCCAATATTTTTTAAAAGGAATCTATCTCCAATTTTATCGCCAAATAAATGGCAGCTTAGCATTACACCTCTATTATGGGAAGTTCACCTAATTTTTAATATTGCGAGCAGTCATCCCTCTGTGTTACAAAGAGTATGTAGGAACGTGATCGGTGGCCCATCCAGACCACGTTACTCTTCCTATAATCTTGTCGGCCAGCCCCACTGCTCAACACCTCCAACAGACAGGGGCAGAAGCAAAGACTGCTTCTGCTACATGCTAGAACACCAAGGAAAGAGTTGACAGAGGGGAGAGGAGTCTAAAACCAGCGGCTATATAGAAGCACCGTTTGATAAGAATCTTGAGTTCTGATCTAGTTTCTGCCTCTAAATAAACAAGCTTCATAAAATGTAGGCAAATGTCATCTCTCTGGGTTTCAGTTCTCTAGCTTAAAAAAAAAAGAAAGTACTGTGGCCTAGACACATTCATCCTGTTAACCACCATTTACCACATGCTATCCTGTCGTACGTGTGGAGAAGCAAACGTGAACAAGATACAATCCCTGCCCTCAGAGGGTTCAGGGCCCAGAGAGGCAAAGAGAAACATAACACTTCACATCCAACCAGATAAGGACCGACGCAAAGAGGGAAAGACAAGGGATTAGGAGGATACAGATTAGGAGGATTCGTTGGGACCGACTGACTGCAAGGAATGAGACTCCGACAAGACCAGATTGAGGAGGAAGCACGGTCCACTGGCAGGATACCCAAATGTCTCTCTCAGACCCAAATAACAGGAAAGCTGCCAGCAGCTTAAGGGACAAAGCCTAGGAAATGAGGGGTGCGGGGGGATCTAGGCAGCATCCATCTGTTGCTCTTCTCTGATCCTCTGGCGACTCGGTGGCCGAGAACCGTTGCACTCGGCAGGGTCTGTGAGGGAAGGCTGTGGGGTGCCGGGCAGAGACGTCCTCTAAGAAGGCAGAGGTGAGGGCAGAGGAAATAACCAGTAGAGGCAATGATTATCCGATCGAGAGACAGAGGTTCTACAAGAACCAGAATGGTATCACAGACAAGGGCGGAGAGAGACGTAAGGACTCTACCGGTCCAACTTCTCACAGTTAGAAGGGGAGTAACTGGGACGGACTCAAGTCAGGCAAGCGCGGGGTCACTTGGCCAAAGTGAAGCCCAGGGAGGACCCAGCCTCTTGTCTCTCATTCTGTCCCGGGATCTAACCACACTCAAGCTCTAAAATGCTTTCATGCTAGAGATTCAATTATCCTCTCCATTATCCTGATCAGTTGATGATAAGTTATGCTCTTAAAACCAAAGGCCGAGAAGAAAAGAGGAAAATGAGAAGAGACGCTGGGCAGTGGGTGCATTAGATTAAGGTGTTCCTGAGGTGAGTGACAGGATTATTCTCGGGTTCCCGAGTACCAGTCCTGCAACCGACGCGAACAAATGCTGTCACCAATCCGATCGTCCGATCGTCCGGTGCGGTTGGCCTTGCCAAGGAGTCCAAACCAACCCCGCGGGGGAAAAACAAGGCAATCTAGGAAAGAAATATCTTCAGAGTCCCTTTTCTTCTTTGACACACTAAACTTTTCACCAATTTGCTTCATCACTTGCTTTTAAAAAAAATCTGTAAACATAAACTATTTACAGTGATTACGGAAATAGCTGCCCCAAGACTCGCAACTCAGTAACAAATGAGCACAGCAATGAACTAAGCGGGTTCGGTGCCTAATCTACAGCCCTATTATCTCATCAGGAAAGACCGAAAACCCGATCATTATGCTTTCAGAACACTGTAATTACGCAAGAGGCCTTCCCCGCCCCTGCTCTCCCGAACCCTGATCACAACACGGTTATTCCGAGCTTCAGCTTGCAGGAGCCCCGTTGGAACAGGAAAGGCACTAAATGTACCACTTTGGCGTCAGCGACAAGGCGGAATCTGAGCGGAATTTTTGACGGCCTCGCCAGGCCAGCCGGTCAGGAGGGCTGGCCCCTAGGCCGCTCGCTATTCCGGTCATGGTTTCCGGGACCGTATTCAAACGCCCCACATCCTCCGGCTGGGGTGTCCGCTCCGGGACTCCGACAGAGTAGTCGAGTGGCAACCGAAGAAGACTAATGAGGAAGCGGTAGCTCTAGAACGAGGCCGTCAGGTCAAAGCCTGCCCGCTGCAAACAGTGCTACGCTGAGCAGTGGAAAATCTGGCTTCTAGTGGCCATTTTGTTACTCTTGCTGTAGCCTCAGGCAATCTTTCCGGGCCTCATTTTCCTCATCTGTAGAAGTAAGTTGGTCTAGATGACTGATAAGGAGTGTTCCAATTCCTTGAAAACCAGGGTTAGGGCAACCAGATTTACCCAACCCAGCCCCCGACCCCACAGGATCTCTGAGTGGTGTGGACCAGTATGCCCTGCTGGCCCCTGAAGAAGGCCTCCCTGCCCTTGAGAGCTGCGTCCTGCTCTCTCTTGGGAAGGTTCTGGAACCTTCTGCACCCATCGGCTCTCCAGCAGCCTGGAGATGCTCTAGATCCATGGAAAAGACCATGTACGCCGTCTCGAAAATGAATGCTCCTAACCAAAAAATAAAAGAACTTACTTTGAAAATAATTAGAAAGTGGGGCACCTGGGGGGCTCAGTCGGTTGGGCGTCCGACTTTGGCTCAGGTCATGATCTCGTGATCCGTGGGTTCGAGCCCCGTGTCAGGCTCTGTGTTGACAGCCTGGAGGCTGCTTCGGTTATCTGTGCCTCCCTCTCTCTCTGCCCCTGCCTTACTCGTGCTCTGTCTCCCTCTCTCTCTCTCTCAAAAATAAAGATGAAAAAAAAAAGAAGACAGAAATTAGAAATAATTATAATAATAATAGAAATTATTATTGAAGGGTGCTAGAGAACCAATCGGTTTTGAAAGCTTCTTCCCTTTATTTAAACGGGGGAAAAAAATCAAGCATTTACTCTGCCTGTCCTACTGGATAACCAAATAGTTGGTAAGGGGGAAATTTCTCTTTACAGAGGCAGCAGATGAACAAAGAATGACAACATCACTACATCACTGCTCCGTACCCCGACGAATCCAAACGCTGAGCGTCAACATCTAATATCATCTAATATCATCAAGAAGAGGGGTGCCCTGGGCCTCCTGATAGAAGACATTACCATCGATGAAGCACTCTTGCCAAAACAAACAAGTAAAGCAAACATGACTGTGACCAACCTTCAGGGTCCAACATTCCAGCTACCAGTTTCCAGGACCTAAGGAGGACAGAGAAACACGCTCAA
Source organism: Panthera uncia (assembly GCF_023721935.1). Lineage (NCBI taxonomy): Eukaryota > Metazoa > Chordata > Mammalia > Carnivora > Felidae > Panthera > Panthera uncia. Next base: position 87,281,761 of record NC_064807.1, read on the forward strand.
CAAAACCACGGGGATGCCATCGGCAAAATCCAGGCTTTGGAAACCTCTGAAGGACAAATGACACGACCTGGTTTCTTCAAAGCAGCAACAAAACCGTGTGTGTGTGTGTGTGTGTGTGTGTGTGTGTGTGTGTATGAGAGAGAGACAGAGACAGAGAGGGAGGGAAGGAAAGTGGGAGAGAAGAATGTCGGGGGAGAACTGCAGCATACAAGAGACACAAAAGGCACATCAACCAATCACAAGACGTGGACTTTTTAGGATCCCAATTAAAACAAACTGCTCAACACACACAAGTAAACAAGAACCTGCGCCCCCTGGGAGACGAGCAGGACAGTAAGAACTGACGGGACACCCGATGTTACGGAAACGCTGTTCGTTTCATTTTAAGTGAGACACCAGTGTCAGGGTCGTGTGTTTTAAAAGTCTTTATACTTCGTGTATCTCTCTATCCTGAGATACACCCTGAAACACTTATGGATAAAATGATGGGTCTTCGATTTGCTTCAAAATAAGGTAAAGGGCTGGTGGCCGCCAGGGTATACGGCGAGTTCATCACAATATTCTACCTGCTTCTGCTTCTGTGTGTATTTAAGGTTCTCCATTAGAAACTTTAAAAAAATACAACATTTAAAAGCATTGCTGGGGAAGAACAGGCAAGGCACAGAGGACCTCAGGGCAGGAAAACTATTCTGAATGATGCTACAGTGGTGGGTACGTGTCATTACGCATTTGTCAAAACGCAGAGAACGCACCCCCCAAGAGGGCACTGGTTGCAAACTACGGACTCTGGGGGATAACCAACCATGTGCCAGGGCAGGTCCTTCCGCTGTAGCAAAGGCACAGTCTGCTGGCGGAGGCCGTGCGTGTGTGGAGACAAGGGGGTATGTGGGAACTCTCTGCACCTTTCCCTCCATTCTGTTGTGAACCCCAAAATTATTTATTACGTAAAAATATTTATTACGTAAAAAAATTATTTAGCACGTAATTTATTACATACCAAAAGAAATAAGAAGAGAAGACTGCCCCATGCATGGTTGTACTTCACCACGGCATTCAACATGGCGCCATACGGCACTGGGGTTCAACCCGGCTAAGACACAGGGCTGCTCTTCAAAGCTACCACAGACCCGGCGCCCCACCTCAAGGGGGGTCTTTCACTCGGTTTAAATTTGGTAAAGAACTTCCAGCAAAGAAAATGTCGTTGCTGTTTTTAATATCGCTAGACCATCTCCACCCCTTCTCCCACAACTCCCGCCCTTTGTTTATAAGACAAAACCCTAAAAAGAAGCCGAAGACGGTCCCTTGGTACACAAACATGAGTTACTATTCTCAATGCCAGACACACTGGCTGATGGTGCCACGGCTGTCTGGCACCAATCTGGTGCACAAGTGTGAACAGGGAGGTGGCGTACCAGAGACAACGGCTGTCGCTGTCACTCTGCATCACCTGCCTTTTTCTGTCTCCCTCCAGCCTGGGCCTGGGGCCGAGGGAGCCCCCCTGGGTGTAGCCTGGCTCTCTGGAGGCGGAGGGCGGGAGGCCACAGACAACTAATGTAGGTGGCACACGGGACCTGCCACCTTCCATTCTGCCTCATCATCTTAAAGAACATCGGGCCAGCCGATTAATTACAACAGATAAGATCCTGACTATCTTTGCAATCTCCTGTGGGGCCCAGATGAGGAAATTTAACCTATGTGTTTTTATCTTTCTTTCTGTATTAGAAGCATACGACATACATGAGCAAAGATTTAGTTTTTCCAGCCAAGTGACGTTACTTCCTTGCTACTGTATTTTTTTTTAAATCCCTGGAGCTCTCAACTGAACTTAACTCCCCGTTTTGGAGATGGAGAGGTCATGTGACACGCCCACGGACATCCACCTGCTCAGTGGCAGAGCCACCCACCCTGGAACATGCCTCACCTTGGAACAGAGCTCTTTCCAGCAGACAAGGCTACCTCCTTACAGAGTAGCCCTTGCGCCAGTAGGAGAGATGGATGGACGGATGGGTATTTAATAAAATCCACCCACCCACAGGACTCTAGAGAAGCTTTTTGTCTTTTTCCTCAAAACCTTAAGCTATTTGATCTGCCCAAACTGACATTTCCACTTTTCATTTAAAACATAATAAAAGTACATGAATCTCCAATTTCAAATCTCAGCTCAAATTGTAACTGCTTCTTTAAATGGTGATTGGTCTGAAAACTGACCAAAGTACACATATATACCAGAAAATCGCTGTTTCCTGGGGGCGGGGGGGATATACGCACACATACGGACACACACACACATATATATATAAGCTCACAATGTGAAAATGGCCTTTAAGAGGGGACGTGGGTGGAGGAGAAAGCAGCGGCTCTAAGCACTAAACTGGTTTACAAGGAACCAGCTGCCCAGTTCATTAAATATCAAATGCTGGACGAGGCAAACATTTCCTCTCACTCACGGCACACCTGGTTTGGAAAACCCGAAAACATGGACTACTGCGATCAGCAGAAGGCTGCACCGGTTAAGAGATTCCAGTGTTCGGGAGATCCGAAAACACACTGGCAGGCCCAGCTCACGTCCACAGGAAGCAACTTCACGTGTCTGCACTTTGTCTTCCCATAAAACAAATGGGACCTTAGGGCAAGCAGGTAAGGGGTACAGAATAATACATCACCTTTCGCTTATCAGGAAGAACCTGACAGGAGACAGGCTTCCCAATTAGTTCTTAAAAATCAGCTCGCAATATTCAATCATTGTGTGCATGCTGCTCATCGTGAAGACCATCTCTTTAAAATGGGTTTTGACTGTTGGGCGGAAAAGCTGTATAGAAACATTAGCCTGCCTAGTCCCATTTAAGAAAAAAAAAAAAAAAAAGGCACAAGAAATGTGGAGCTTTTTAACTACTTCGCTGCTACAGCCTTTTTAGTTCAATGAATTCTGACACCTCTCAAAGTAGACGGCAGTCAGCGAAGACACAATGTAACTCCTTGTTAGTGGAAGAAACGGTTCAATGGAGCAGATTAGGAAATAAAACCCTAGAGGAAGAGTTTCAGTCACCCAAAATTTTTGACAGAATTTTTACAATTTCAAAGCAAGGATTAAACCTCGGGGTTTCACCAGAAAGAAACACAGCTTTCTTTATCATGGGCTAAAGCTGGGTGAGGGTATCATTTCTTGAAGCAGCAGGACTCTTCGGTGCAAGAAAGAACACCAGTGAAATTGCTACCAAAAATACAAATGCAATTTCAGAGATGCTGGCTGGGACTCACATTTTGCAACTCTATGGAACTTAATTTCACACCTTGTATAAACATTTGCTCATTCACAGCAATTGTTGCAAGCTTTAAGGAAACCGCTGTTTGTTTTGCATGAATTACAACAAATCACACGCTTCCGATTTTTTGCGCAGGGCGACGGCTAAAGACGTTTCCCCTCAAAACTGGCATGAGACATGCGTAAAGCTCCACGGAGCCTGGGCTCGCGTGCTGAAATGAAACTAAAATGTCATCGCTGATAATGAAGAAGTCCAACACGTATGAAAAGGCACACAGGATCCAAAATCCCTTTCTCCCTCCGTTTGTTTACTTTAAAACATGGCCATTTGTGAGAAACAGTCCTCGCTGACGCAAGCCGCAGAGTTCTTCCTTCCTCAAGCATTCCAAGGAGAAGGAATTACTATTCCAAAAGGAACCACTAGACCAGAGCGGGGGGGGCTCACAGAATTTACAGCCATCTGGGTGCCCGAAGCCGGTCTGCACTCACAAGAGCAGGAAGGAAATTTCTCACACCGACACCACCACGGTGCGATGCTGCAAAGTGAGGAAGGGGACTCCGGTCAGCTGTGCGGGCCCAGAATCCGCTTCCTACCGCCCAAAGGCGGCAAGGGGGGATCCGGGAGAGGGGCGGAGTGCTGGGCAAGGAACTGCCACCCCTTCTCACCGTCCCCGGATTTCCAACCAAACGCGACCACTGACTTCTTTCCTTCCCACTTCATTTTGAAGCAACAGGGAAGGTGAGGAATGGGATTCCAATCAGGAGCAAAGGTAGCTGGGGAAAGGAGCTTTCCACATGGACACCCCCCCCCCCCCCCAGGTGTACGTGGGCATCCCCAGCAGGCGCCCCCATTCGTTACGCGCTCGCTATGCTCTTGAGTGTGCAGCCACCGCCCCACCGATGGCCCCCAGTGGAACACTTTCCGGTATTTATGCCCTTGTGCAGTGCCCTCCCCTCGAGTCTGGGATGATCCCGTGACTTGCTTTAGCCAATAAAACGTGGCTGTCCCTTCAGGGAACTCACCCTGAGTCTCCTCTAGATGCCTCAAGAATGGCACGCTTACAAGAAGGGAAACGTTAAGACATGTATGCAAAATTCAAAGGGTACCCGTCACGTTGCCAAGCAAACTTTCTCATTTCCTAGTCATTTCTGCAAGCTTTCCCCCTCACTAAATAGGTACTGCTAATTGCCTGGGAAGATTCTCCTTTTATTTTGGCAGTAGTTCTTATCTCAAAGGCTGCCTGGGATACTTCACACAATTGGCTTTGACTTTTGCGTGAGACAAATACGTGCAAGTTTACTACTACGTTAAACCTGGACTTGCCTTCCAGTCGTGAACCATGAATATTTTTAGCATCTAAGAATGTGCATCTCAGGCAGACATGTAAATACTTAGCACCACCCTTTTGAGACTGTTAAGTTTTCATTTTTAAGCATGCAGAGGTATGCAAGTGTTTTCATTAATAGTCTAATTACATAATATATTTTCATTCCGTGAAATATTGCGCTTCTATATTTGAAACAATTGAATTCATTTGTGCTAATAAATGCTCTAAATCGACAATTTAATAGTTGAAGCGAGCACACGCTGTACCCCTCGAAACGATTTACAAAACAGCAACTAACGTTTCTATTACGGCAAGGCAAAACTGCCCATAATCAGTGGCTTGGCTCAAGGTCACATATCGGTTTAAATTCCTCCTGTTGCCCCAGTGGGCTCATCTATACCTGATCGGGGCCAGTTGTTGACCTCTAGGGTCAAGACCAAGTCCAGGCTGCCTTGCTTGGTGTTCAAGGCCCCAGCCTGTCTTTACAACCCTCGAGTAATGCTCCCCATCCTTCCATGTCTGGGACACATTTCCCCCAGAGACCTCAAGGCTAACCCCCACCCCATCACATTCGGTCCGATCTCTAGGTAAGTCCCACGCTCGCCATTCTCTTTAAAACAGGAGCCCACCTCCCCGAGCGCTTCCCATCCTGCTACACTCCCTGCCTGCAGCGCTCATCGCCTCTAACATTCTCTGTCTCTATATCGCCTGTCTTCCATACACTCTATGCTAGAATGTAAGCACCGGGAGGGCAGGGGGCTAAAGTATTCCGAGCACCTACAACAGTGGGTATGTGTTAAGAATGCTTCACCTGCGAGGCACCGTCCTAGACAAAAAGCTATAGCAGTGAACAGGACAAAACAGGGTCTCTCCTTTCTGCACGGAGATTTTGGCCAAATAATTAAAAAAAAAAAAAAAAAAGGTAATACACTAACGAAAAGAGTGAAGGGTGCTACAAAGATAATAAAAGGGGGTATGACAGAGCGTGACAAGGGAGCTAGTGCAGACTGGGTGGTCAGGGAAGGCCTCTCCGAGGAGGTGATGTTTCAGCTACAAACTAGAAAAAGGAGAGAGCCGACTCCTGCACCTTCTGTCTCCCCGACCTGGTGAGGGTTCCTGAGAAGAGTCACAATCCCCGCCCACTGCTCTGACTCCGCGTCTCCAGGCGCCTCCTGCCCTTCCCAGGATTGGTCATTTACACCACATGCCCCCAACTCAACTTCCCCAGTATTTATCTCAAACGCAGTTTTTTCGTGGTTAGCTACAGGGTCTGTCTTTGTCCGATATCGTTTGAATGAAATGCATAGTAGGGTTTTGTTTTGGGTGACAATCTGCACCTTTTTACTTTAATAGGTGTTTATTCCACTGGTGTTCATTGATAATACAACATATAGTCTGAATCTGGTCATCTTATTTTAGGTTTTCGGCTATTACTGCGTCGTTTCTAGCTCTTGCTATATGGATGGTCTTTCTTGTTGCCTTGGGGGTGGGAGGGGGCCGGTTGGGCTGCACTTTTTTAAAGTCCTTCTTTCTAGGGGTTTTCTTTCTTTTTTTTTTAATTTTTAAAAAATATTTATTTACTTTTGAGAGAGAGAGAGAGAGAGAGAGAGAGAGAGAGGGAGGGAGGGTCAGAGAGAGAGGGAGACACAGAATCCGAAACAGGCTCCAGGCTCTGAGCTGTCAGCACAGAGCCCGACGCGGGGCTCGAACCCATGAACCATGAGATCATGACCTGAGCCGAAGTCGGATGCTTAACTGACTGAGCCACCCAGGTGCCCCGGGGTTTTCTTTCTAATTGCACATCGTGCACCTAAACCTTTATTTCTCGATGTTTAGACAGGTCTCTGGCTCCCAAATAAGATAAGAAAAGCTGCTTAGCCACACTCAGTGCTATTTGTTCTGTGACTATTTTTCCACTCCCGTGGTTTGTAACACACACCTTCGGCTATATTATCACCTCTGGTGATCACCTGGCCTGGACCATAAATTGAAAATGACCGATGGCTCTGCCATAATTCACCAGAATGGATCCCTTGACTCACTGGATTTTGTCACTGAGTGGGTTTTTAAAGAAAGGCTCGGGGGTCTTTCCTTGAATTTATGCTCCTCCCCCCACCCCTTTCATTAAGAACTCTGCCTTTCCGTGTAACAACACTTGGCTGAATAGAGAAGTCCTGGGTCAAACCTTCCACCCAAATTCCGTGGGGCTGCTCCTGGCACCGAATGAGTGCTGTGGGAAAACGGAGGGAGTGACCCCTGTAACCTTCTGTGAGAATTTCCCTGGCCACCGGTTTTCAGAGAAGTTACTCTGATTGGTGCATCTTTTGCTGGTTTTAACTTTTTTTTTCCTTTTTTTTTTCAATGAGATGTGTGAGTAGTAACCTGGCACAGAGACCAAAATTTCAGGAAGTCTCGGGAGCAGGGAGATAAGAATGCGCAGAAAGTGGGAAGAATGAGCCACAGTCAGCTGGAAGGTGTGACATGATGTGATGTGCCCTGAAACCAGTGCGGCACAGCAATTTACTCGGCGGGAAGGGGAAAGGCGGGAAGGGGCCAGGAGGGAAGGGGCAGGCGGGAAGGGGGACCCAGGCGGGAAGGGGATGCCAGGCAGGAAGGGGGGGACCAGGCGGGAAGGGGAAAGGCGAGAAGGGGCAGGCAGGAAGGGGGACCCAGGTGGGAAGGGGATGCCAGGCGGGAAGGGGGGAAGCGGGGGCCAGGCGGGAAGGGGCCAGGCGGGAAGGGGGGCCAGGCGGGAGCTTGAGCTCTTTCCACAGGCATGTTAAACTCAAAGAAACTTCATGCTTAAACAGGTTCTGTCTTAAAGAAATCACTACCTCCCCCAAATATCACACCTGACAATGTATGAGATCCAAATGTTTTCCTGATGATATTAAATCAGTCTTTTAGGTATTTCAAAGGCATTCTTATTTTCTTGCAAATTTACTCAATTTTCGATGTCCTCTTGCTTTCTGTTTACATTATCTCAACTGTCAGGAGGACAATATTTTGACACAATAGCAAGCAATTAAAATGCTATGGGCAGTCCTGAAGAATTGCCAGTGAAATTGGTCCTCTCGCTACCAGAACAAGTTCCAGAAACCTCATTAATCTAGATTCTACTGAGGCAGTGGGGAAAGGCAGGCTACTAGGAGTCAGGACCGGTGGGGGGTGGTGGGGTGGGGGGGGGGGTGGTGATTAACTCGGGCTCCTGTCCCGCCCACCTCGCCCTCAGAGTCCCCAGTGATACAATGAGAGGACCCGCCGAGGTCCTGGGTGGCAAAAAGCTGTTGTAAAAGGTCAGTGTGTGTCTATGAAGACATAGACTGAATTAGTTGACTTTTAGGTTTACAATTTTAAAAACATATGAGCTAGGAAAGTTACTTTTGTAGATACAACAGCCCCAAGGTAAAACAAAATTACTATACTCAGGGGTAAAACGATAAGCTCTTTTTCCAAAGTGTCTCTGGTGTGGGATTACTCAGTTTTTAATTAAAAAAAAAAAGTGACAGCTGAGAAAACATTCTTTGCTAGTCACTTTGCCATGCTCGCTTACACAGGAATAGTTACTAATGTAGCAACTGTCATTTGTCCACTAAAGAAGCCATGAAGTCTGCAACCCTGGGTCTGGACGGAGACATTCACAAGCGTGGGGCCACCCCACCGCATGGTGCTGGGTTTCTTTCTACATTCATCACCTTCCTGAAACTGTACAACAGGCGCAAGGTGTAAATATCATCATCCTTATTTTGTAGGTGAAGAAACCAAGGCCTATGGCAATTATATACGTAGCTGGCGAAAACGAGAAAAGAACGCATTTGTAACGCTTTGAGAACACCTCATTGTTCAGCCTTCGCCGATTCAGACTGAGCTTTCCCTTAGCAAAACCGTGAAGTGAGGAAACTTCTCCGGTTCTAATATTTTGCCTGGAACTTCCCTCTCAGACCACAGCAGGAGCCCAGGGTTTCCTCTGACCTTTCAGCCCATAAAACTGTGTCTTGAGAGGCCCTGGCAGTGGGTCTGTGGCTGCCCATCACTGTCTGATATCACCCCTTCGTAGGTAAGATACGCCTTCTTTTTTTAATGTGCTATAAAATACACACAACATAAAATTTGCCACCGCAACCATTTTCAAAAGTACAGTTCGGGGCCATTAAGCACACTCACCACGTCGTGCCGCCAGCCATACTGGTTTTAATTTCACGTTTTTCATGGAAATGCTTGAACAAATCCAGAAGCAGAGAGAACCGTCTCATCAAGTCCCACGTCAGCCAGCTCGAGCAATTACCCGTACTGTGCCACCCTGCTTTCTTTACCCGCCCCTGACATAAACATACTTCTTCAGAAATTGCAACAAAATAACACAAATCCGTTATCAGTCCACCTATAATCCACTTCAGTATGATACAGTTGTGTTTTAACACCCGCGATTAGGAAGCAACATGTTCACACGTAAAGTAACTGAACTGGCAGCACCTTGCTCAAACCACTGTCACTGACGCCCTTCTACTTAGACTCTAACTTGAGCCAGAACCTTCCCAGAGTCCGCCTGGCACACAAACTGCGCAGTGGACTCTCCTACTCCTACAGGACCAGCCCCACCCCTGATCGCCCTCACTGTTCTTCTTCAGCCCCCCCGACGTCTCCTCCCCACACCTTCTCTGTTTAAGAGAGGCTCTGCTTCCTTCCAAGTGCAGACCCAATCTTGTCTACAAAGGGTCAGGGCCCTTAAGAGTGCTTTCATAGACACCTTATAATCAATAACTACGGCTCATCTCCCAACGACCTCCACCTTGATTCCCTCTTTCGGACCAACCCTGAGGTTCTTGACCTACGGTCCTGAAACTGCACGCACTATCTATACGTTCCCAAGATGATCAACTCCGTGAAACGGGGGATCTCATCTGGTGAGGCATCCCAGATCTCTAGTATATGGAATAGTTCCTAGTGCACCGATTCCACAGATGTTTGCTGAGCATCCTGCACGTTTTCCAAAGGCAAGGAGCGTCTGTGATCCCAAAAAAGGTTCGGAACCACGGGCTTAGTCCTTTCGGATCCAATCTCTGGTCGTACATCCTATCTGGTCACGGGTTCAATGTTGCTCTAAGAGGACACGGTCCCTTGGTTTGCCCTGAATGCCAATGCTTTGTAGGTCTGCCCCAAGGCCCTCGGTTCTGACCCAATCCAGGATTTCCATTAGAGCGGAGATCTGGCCAAACCTTCCTTTCCAGAGGACTTCAGCTCACAAGAGTCTCCTGGAGAACTGACCATACAAATCACCAGGAGCTGGTGGTCTCTAATCTGCCTCTGAACACAGTTTCAACCTCCAACTGGACTGCACGTTCCTCACAGTCAAGGGCACATAACACTGTGCACTAATCAGACATGGAGTGGCAAATCCATAAACACTGTGGTCAGTTCATTAATCAATGTCACCGGCATCACAGGGGCAGAGAGCGATGAGGAATTTGGAGGCGTGCTAAAGGACAGAGCAAAGCAAGTCCCGTCTCTTAAATCATAACCCAGAGGCACTAAGAGCCTGTTGTCCCTTCCAAGACAAGTTTTTCATAACTGCTACGTGCACCCAAGTACCTTTAAGGCGGCCATGCAAAGCAACAGATGCCTGCCATGTTGAAGTGCGGCTGCATTTCAAAGCCTGCAGGTGCCATCAGAGACCTAAGTCTGCACCTGTTGGGAGAGAACTACCCTCAGATACCACCGCTCAGAACTTAGCTTTCAACGCAGAGCTCTCTAACCCGGCCAGGAACCCCTTAGAAAACAACTTAAGAACATCCCAATTTTGTTAGTTGCCGCAGAAATCCAAAGGAGCCCATCTTCTAACTTACTATTGAAAGCAATAAAGACACCTTTCACACTTGCCCCGCCCATACCCCTCAAAGCGGAGTCAAATTCAGTAAGGGTGAGAAGTAAAGGTGAGCTCTGTGATTCATCTGTCCTCTCATAGAAAAAGCCAGGGCGTTCAGAACCTAACTTCCTGTTCTAAGGCACCACACTTAACATACATGTATTAATAATTTTCAAATTAAAGTACAATAAAACACAACACAAAATACATAGAATGGAATCTAATTTTTCCTGAAGATTCAGGAAGGAACTCATAGATTTTTCAGTGTCTTGGATGCATTAGTTATTACTAACCAAGACATTTACCAAAATTGCCTGTTAGCAGAGCTTTCAGAAGTTCATTTGGTGACCTGTGTTACGACATTTTATTATCCTTTACTGCCCAGTTTCCAGGACATTATCTGGAAAGAAAACAATGTCCTCCTATGCATATCGTGTGTGTGTGTGTGTGTGTGTGTGTGTGTGTGTGTGTGCGCGCGCACGTGCGTGCATGCGGGGCACAGCCAAAAATGGACACGTCAATGGGAGACATAATTTCATCTGTTTAAACTGATGAAAAGAAGAGAAAAAGGAAAAGGGAAAAGGAAAGGAAAAGGAAAAGGGAAGGAAAGGAAAGGAAAGAGAAAAAAAGGGAAAAGGAAAAGGAAAAGGAAAAGGGAAGGGAAGGGAAGGGAAGGGAAGGGAAGAGAAGAGAAGAGAAGAGAAGAGAAGAGAAGAGAAGAAAAAAGAAAAGAAGAGGCCACGTTAATGTTTCCACCACACTGACAGGAAATCTTTTCACCTCACAGGAGGAAGCCAGCTCCATGCAAACAGGGGTAAAAATCTCTAACGCTCTCATCTATCCATACTGCCTTCTTCGGTGCCCACTCTTGGAAGGGACACACATATTCATACAAAGGATACTGCTGCAGAGCCCGCCTCTACCGCAGAGCCCCCTGCCGCCCCTCCCCGGGACCCCTGCGGAACTCGCCGCCAACCATGTTCATTTCAGGAGTCACACTACTGTCACCGTCAATAACCATAATCACGATAAATGAGCAGCCAGCACTGACCAAGCGATCACCACACACTCGGGTGGTGGGTACTGTCCCTTTATTACCCCTGTTCTACCAACGATAAAACTAGGAGGGAATAACGTGCCCTGAGGCACACACAGCGAGTGGGAGACCCTGGGCTCAAACCTGGTCAGCTGGACAACCTGTTCTTTTCGTCCACTTCCTTGTTTATTTTCATACCCACTATGCTCTAAATCCCCAATCTGACTAGAAATTTCTAAGAACAAGTGCTCTCTGCAGTCCTTACATAAGTTTGCTGATAATAAATAACACAGTAGTTTAACATCAGTTGGTATTTAAAAAAAAAAAAAAGGCAAAGCTTCTTCCTTGCAAACCCTTACCATGTTGAAAGGTTATACAAAAAAAAAAAAAAAAAAAAAGTGTTAGAAGGGGGGGGGGGGGGGCGGGGGGGGGGGGGGGGGGGGTGGGGGAGGAATTAAGACAAGAGTAGTATTCTGGATCTTAGCCACACAGTAAGTCTCGTAGATGAGGAAGACTGAGGCAGAGATGGAAACCACCACTCAGATCCCCTTCAGGAAGGCCTGGCGGCCCAGCTGGGGGGGTGCAGTCAGCACGTAACCTCCAGCCGGCAGCTCATTCGGGGTCAGTGTCAGCTGCAGAGAGCCACTTCTCTGCATTGACTAATCCCCTGGAACCTGAAGCTTTGTCACATCCCCCGGCTGTTGAGAGCGGGGGCATGGGGGCCAGGTACTGGATGGGAGTCCTGACCAAGGTCTGGTTTACAGTGAGCGGTTCCAAGCCCTGGGTCTGTCTGCAGACCCATCTGGTGGCACGTAATTGGGATCTACGTACTTGGCAGCTGGCACAGTCACCACTTAGGTCCTTGGTTCGTGGGGAAGGCCAAGTGGAAGTCTGACGCCGCCCTGGCCTGTCCCACTCCTATGCAAACAAACAATACTGCATCCCAGGGCAGCGGCAGAGGTTAAGCGCCTTCCTGAAGGATCCAGAGGAGGCAGAGGCAGTGGTCTCCATCTTCTCTGTTTAATTTGCCAGTCTGACCCCTGCAGAAACCAGACAGATCCTGGAGGGAGACTGCAGGCCACAGAGGACTCAATCAGGCAGGTGGCCCTGGTCTTGGCCGCTGTGTCAAATGTACCCTCTTTTCTAGAGCAGAATAATACAGCCTCCAGTCACACAAAGCCATTGATTTAGTGAATGCCTTTTTTTCCTATTCCAATCAAAAATGAGGACCAGAGGGGCCCCTGGGTGGCTCAGTCGGTCGGTTAAGCCGTCCTACTTCGGCTCAGGTCGTGATCTCACAGTTCGTGGGTCTGCTTCGGAGTCTGGGTCTCCCTCTCTCTCTCTCTCTCTGCCCCGCCCCCTCCTGCTCTGTCTCTCTCAAAATCAAATAAACATCAAAAAAAAATTCAAAAAAAAAAAAAAGGGGGGATCAGAAACAGTTCATGTCCCATGGAACCCAGAGCAGTATTTACACAGTCCTGCCTCAGAGCAAACTTCTGCCCTCCTGGGTGCCTGGACATCCCTCGGATCACGACAGCGATCCATGATATCAGTGACATAATGACCAGGGCGGATGAGCACGAGGGGCCCAAGTCATCGGAGGCCTTGGTAAAACACATGCGATGTCTTCCACGTCCATAAAGTGTTTAGCAATCCAGGGGCCAGGCGCAGGCCAGCCCATCTCATTATTGACAGACAGATTTCTCACACTCCCACACATCTGCGGGAGATGCTGGGCACGCGAAGCCCCGACCACTCTTTGTCTGGGAAGTTTCTCAAGGTTGTGTTTGCAGCGAGCGGCCTTTAGGGGTGAGGCAATGGCTCCGGAAATACAGAACAGGCTTGCTGAGAGGTGGCCCTACAGCAGCGGGCCCCCCAGGTGCTGAGCCCCCCACTGAGCACAGGCATCCATCCGGGTGGGCCCACCCACATCAACTCTGCGGGGCACAAGGAAGCAACGAGACCCCGCTGACTCGGACCACTCCTTTCACTGGGACCATGTAACTTGGCATCCATGTAACTGCGGTAAGCTAACATTTTAGCTGAAAAGGGGGAGGGGTGGGAACAAAAGTCTCAGACCTTTCACAGTTCTTTATACCCACCCAAAGCAAAACACGACTTACCACGTGTTGCACCTGTTACCACGACGAAAGCAGCTCGGTGTCTGGAGGGCCTCTCTAGGTGCTGCTCTCGGGCCGAGCAGGCCCTGCAACAAGCACATCTGGGACCGAGCGCAAGCAGAACCCGAGGCTTCAGACGCCGGGGCACCCACCAGGTCGGCCCGGGATTCCTCCCATAGCTGCTATCTACGGCTGCACAGGGGACCCCGTGCGATCGAACGGAGGAGGCGGCAAAGGCCCAAGCTCGCCCTACGGATGAGCCACCTTGGTACGTGGGTACGAGCCGAAAATGCATGGCAGCTACGTTTCGGTCTCGCTTAGGAAGGCCGTGAGGGCCAGCGGGAGGGAAAGGTCTCCCAAGGGGCAGTGCCCCGAGCGGTGCAGAAGGCCCGACCTCGTGGGGGGAAGAACGAGTGGCGCCAAGTCAGAGGGTAAACAGCCCCGTGGGCAGTGGTGAGCGGTCGGACCGTTGAGGGTCTAGAGGGAAAAGGCGGAAGGCTCTCGCCTCCTGGGTGGCCAAGGCTCTGTCGGGCCTGCATCCCAGCAGGCAGCCGCCCCAGTCCAAGCTGCTTCCCCCCTCCTTCCTTCCACAGGTGTTGATCCCCGCTAAGTACACTGCACCCCCAGTTCCACCTCGGCATCTGCGTCCGGAAACCCCGACCTACGTCAGGGGTGAATACAAGGCACAACTCGGCCTCGTACGGCTCAGAGGCGTGGGTTCTGGAGTCCCGGCACCAAGGTCCGAACCCCAGTGCCGCTATGTCCCAGGTGGGAGACTGCACGAGGTCTGAGGTGCGGCGCCGTCGTGGAGAGGGCCCGTACCTCTCAGAGGACGGATGGACAGCTACACGAGTGCCTTCCGTCCCGGCGTCCAGTTAGGAACCAGCCCTGTGGTGTTTCCTCCCTCGCTGTGCAGTCAGCTTTGGTTGGTGATCTCTCAACTCATTTCTTTGAACTCGGGAGTCTATAAATCTGGGCTCATTTGTAGAACAGAAATCTCCCTTCCTACTGGCTGACAAAGTATTGCTTTTCTGCCAAAAAGCAGTGCTAACAGGAGCAGGGTTCCAGGGCCGGGAGGCGCGCTGGAGCAGAAAGCTGGAATTCTTAACACACAAATGCTGAAACCATCCCCTTCCACCTGCAGAACCAGAAGCAAACGGGCCAGGTGGCTTCTGGCAGGTTCAAAAGCAAGACTCAAGGAGGAATCAGCGAAGTATCCCACTTGGGGAAATCTCAGAAAAGCAAGACAGGGGTGGCGATTCCACGGTTCCACCCAGAAACACCAACTTAAAAAAAAAAGACACAATTTTTTAATATCCTGATTGTTTTCCTCCCTCCCTCTCTCTCTCTCGTGCTTCTCTATCACTCCTACCCACCCAGAGCAGGGGGCAGTGGTAGAGTATCAGCAGGAAAACAGTCAAGAGGTTCGGGTCCTGGCTCTGCTAATAAATCTCTGTGACTTCCTTGAGACAAACACTTCACGACCCAAAGTAAAGCTTCCTCCACAGTGAAATGAGGGCAGAGGAGTAGCTGTCTCCTGGCCCTTCCAGCTCTGGGCTTTCATGACACTCTAGGCATGTCCCTCAACAGTATCAGAGGTTCCTCAGCGGGGAGCACAATGCCATACACTGTCTAAATGTCTGCTGGATGAACCGCATTGAATTAATTGGTCTTAGGAGACCTTTAAATTATAAGTACGCTTTGTTAGAAAATAAAGCACCAAGAAATGGGGAGAGGGGAAGTTATTTGTAAGAATTGAGCCTAGTTCCCCCATCGGATGTGTGAAGTCAAGTTCGGAGCATGCCACACCATGGGGGTTGGGGGCGGGGGGAGGAGGGAGGGTGCATTCTAGTGAACAAGAAGAGATGGGATTTCTGGTGAAGAGAAGGAATTTGGAGGCTTTTGTTTCCTTACCTCAGTTATTTTATTTTATGTTTTCCAAGGTATCCAGGCCCCCCCCCCCCCCCCAAAAAAAAAGTCTACATCTATTTTGTTATACATCGGATAGGAAAATAACATCTTTCTAGAGCTATTGTTGTGCTTGGGACTTAGGCTGGCTTAATGATATGACAAAAGTGAAGTGAAACTTTGCCGAAGACTGTGAGAGGCCGTCACGGGGATATTTTCTGTGGGGCGCTGAGATGGAGTATAGGAGCAGGTGTGTAGGCAGAACGGGACCCTGGGAAACCTTCCAGGCTGCAGTGAGTAGGCTGGGGGTGGTGAAGGGAACAGTTACTGAATCTGTAGCTAAGGACCCCAAGTTTCTCCTCTGAGGACATTAAGCCCCAGTAAGTCTAACCCCTTGTGTGGGGAGTTGGGGCAGCTGCAGGGGGAGAAAGTCCCCGGAGTCACGAGCATTTTGGAAGAATTCAGAGAGATCTACGCAGGAGTGCCTGTGCCCGGGCCCCAGGTGCAGCAGAGTAAGACAGGTGGAGGGGCATCAGAAGCTTTGGCTCACCAAGACACAGGGCAGGGCACATGGGGGAATCCCAAAAGGCTATCTTGCCCTGTTTTCATGTGTCCACCAGGATTAAAGACCGGGGTTTGATCTGAGACTCCAGCCTGGTGAAGCCTCTCGTTGTGGTTACTACAGAGTTAAAAACAAGGTTTCCAGGGGCGCCTGGGGGGACTCAGTCAGTTAAGCGTCCAACTTTGGCTCAGGTCATGATCTCCTGGTTCGTGGGTTCGAGCCCCACATCGGGCTCTCTGCTGACAGCTCAGAGCCTGAAGCCTGCTTCAGATTCTGTGTCTCCCTCTCGCTCTCTCTCTCTCTCTCTGCCCCCACCACTTGTTCATTCTCTCTCTCAAAAATAAATAAACATTAAAAAAAAAAAAGAAAAACCAAAGGTTTCCAGGGATGAAGATGAGAGGGGTAGGGGAGAATAAACATCTGCCTTCGAAGGAGGGCCAGAGAAGGGGCTGCATTTCAGGACCACTTTCACAGCAATGTCCCGATCGCCCAGGTACATCCCGGCACCCACAGAAGACGGCATCGATAGGACGCTGTGGGATAAGCAGCAGCCTGGGCCCCAGCAAGCCTCCTGAGAGCGGCGGGATGGGCATCTGCTCACCCCTCTCGGTGGTAGGCTGGCTCCAGGAGAGCCAGGCAGGGGAGTGAGGGCGCGGGCGCCTCACTCAGCAGTTCCCACTTCTATTTCCACAGCGTCTTGCCCCGTCCCTTCCTTTCATCTCCTTTTAGGGGATACTGGGCAGTGGGCCTGTCATCGGCTGCTCTATTTAAGTACCTTTATGAGGAATTTCAACTTTTCCAAGTCCACGTCCTCCAGGGAGCCTTTCCTGGCTCCTTAGGGTCAATTTCACGTCCTTCTTGCAGATCCTAATGGCCTCTTTACTTGTCTTATCTCTCCAGGACACGCCAGGTTCCTTAAAGGAAGGTTTATTCATCTCTGAATATCCAGTACCTACCATTACAGACAAGAGGTTTTATTTGTTGAATTTTAAAAATAAGTAAGAGGCGCCTGGGTGGTTCAGTTGGTTAAGCTCAGTCAGTTAAGCATCTGACTTCGGCTCAGGTCATCATCTCAAGGTTCATGGGTTTGAGCCCCGCATCGGGTTCTGTGCTGACAGCTCAGGGCCTGGAGCCTGCTTCAGAATCTATGTCTCGGTCTCTCTTTGCCCCTTCTCCACTCACGCTCTCTGTCTCCCCAAAATAAACATTTAATAAACGAACAAATAAATAAATAGATTAAAAATAAAAGGCAGAGCAGACTGTAAATAAACACCAATGAAAGGTAAAGGACAGCAGAAGTCTAGACTCTGGTGGTTGGAAGACAGGAACCACTACCAGAAAATCAAAGTCACTTTCTCAAAAGTACTTTCTCATGTAGCAGGCCTCAACTTTTTTTCCGCACTTCACCAAAGAAGTTACACAGACGGTAACTAAGCATGTGAAAAGATGCTCGACGTCATTAGTCATTACAGCAATGCATGTTAAAACTGCAACACAGCCACTACGTACCTATCAGAATGTCTAACATTAGAAAGACTGACCATACCAAGTGTTGGCGAGGACACAGGGCAACTAGAACTCTAATCACTTGGAAAAACAATTTGGCGATTTCTTAATGTTAAACATACACCTGCCACATGGCCTAGATACTGTATTCCTAAGTGTTCACCCAGCAGAAATGAAAGCGTACGTCCATACAAAGATTTGTACGTGAATTATTTATTAGCAGTAGTAAAAAACGAAAAACAACCCAAATAGCCAGCAACAGCTGAATGGATAAACACAGTGTGGTCGTATCCATCCAGTGGAATGAAATACAGCAGTAAAAAGAAATGGTCTACTGATACACGCAACAATACAGATGAATCTCAAAATAATTATGCTGAGTAAAAAAGGCACGTTTTAAAAAGTATCTACTGTGTGATTCCATTTCTATAAACTTCTAGAAAATGGAAACTAATCCATAATGACAAAAAGCAGCCCAGTGGTTACCGGGGTGGGGTGGAGGTGTGGGGTGAGCGGAATTATAGAGGGGCACGAGGAGACCTCTGGGGTGATGAATACGTTCGTTATCTTGATAACGGTAAGTAAGGCAACGATTTCACAGGTATAGACATATGTCAAATTTTATAGACTTTAGGGGCGCCTGGGTGGCGCAGTCGGTTAAGCGTCCGACTTCAGCCAGGTCATGATCTCGCGGTCCGTGAGTTCGAGCCCCGCGTCAGGCTCTGGGCTGACGGCTCGGAGCCTGGAGCCTGTTTCCGAATCTGTGTCTCCCTCTCTCTCTGCCCCTCCCCCGTTCATGCTCTGTCTCTCTCTGTCCCAAAAATAAATAAAAAACGTTGAAAAAAAAATTAAAAAAAAAAAAATTTTTATAGACTTTAGACAGGTGCAAGAAAGCTCTTAAAAAATAAAGCTGTGAAGGGGCGCCTGGGTGGCTCAGTCGGTGGAGCGTCCGACTTCGGCTCAGGTCATGATCTCACGGTTCATGGGTTTGAGCCCCGAGTAGGGCTCTGCGCTGACAGCTCGGAGCCTGGAACCTGCTTCGGATTCTGTGTCTCCCTCTCTCTCTGCCCCTCCCCCACACATGCCCTGTCTCTCTCTGCCTCTCAAAAATAAAGAAAAATAATTTTTAAAAAAATTAAAAAAAAATAAAGCTGTGAAGACAAAAAAATCGCATCAGATTTGCAATGAACTGAACTGTGTAGTTCCGATTGACATAACTACATCTAAAAGCGTCTTTAATGACAACGCAACATGCTTAGTTAGAGATACTAATTTAACTAGAGGGACCAAACCACAATATAAAATAAAAAATCTACCCAAAGGAAAAAAAGTCAGACTGTCTTTCCTGTGGACCCAAGGGTCACAAGCTACAACTGGTCAGGGGAATGTTCTGGCAACCCTGGATACATCTGGGAGCTGACGAGGAAGCAATCAAATTAGGATCCGCCTTCTTTTGACTTTTAAGTTCCAGCAGGTTCCCACGTGTGGAGTTAAAGCCATAAGCACAAGGTTGGCCGAGTCTCCCCACAACGGTTACTCCCTCCTCCTAGAGATGTCCCGATGACAGTTTTCCCAGACCCCTCCATCCCTGGAGTGCCCCCTACAACCCGCCCGCAGCAGTGGTTCTGAATGTCAGATGCAAACAGGAATCTTCCTGGGAACTGTTTCTGAATGTCCGTAATGGGGCCTCTCCTTGCAAAGAGCCCCCCATGCGATTCTAACGTGCAGCCAGGGCTGGGCGTCACTGCTCGACAGGCTCCCTCATCTCTGACAAGGGCAGGGTCCCCACATCTGGCTGGCCGGTCCTTCTGCTTGGGAGCCCACCTGGTCTGCCACAGACACAACTCGTTCTACTGCACTCTACTGCATTCTTTCCCAGTCAAAGGTTCGTGGCGACCCTGCATCGAGCAAGTTTATCGGCACCACCTGTCCAACAGCATCCGCTGACTTCAAGTCTCTGTATCACATTTCGGTACCTCTTGCACTATTTCAAACTTTTTCATTAACGTTACATTGCTATCGTGATCTGTAGTCAGTGGCTGCAACTCACTGAAAACTCAGATGATGACTAGCATTCTTTAGCAATGCTAATATTTTCTAATTGAGGTATATGCATTGTTCTCAGACGTAATGCTATTGCACACTTAATAGAACTACGGTATAGTGTAGGGTCGCCTGGGTGGCTCAGTCCGTTAAGCATCCGACTTCGGCTCAGCTCATGATCTCGTGGCTCGCGAGTTCGAGCCCCGCGTCGGGCTCTGTGCTGACGGCTCAGAGCCTGGAGCCTGCTTCCGATTCTGTGTCTCCCTCTTCTCTCTGCCCCTCCCCTGCTCCCTCTCTCTCCCTCGCTCTAGCTCTCTCTCAAAAATAAACATAACAAAAATTTTTTAAAAACCACTACAGTATAGCGTAAGCACAATTTTTATATGAGCTGGGAAACCAGAGTTTTCATCTGATTCGCTTTATTACAATATCCACCCTTATGGCGGTGGTCTAGAACCAAGCCTGCAACATCCCCCGGGTGTGCCTGCACCACCCCGCTGGCAGAATGTCCCCAGAGTGAGAACTGACCTTCACAGTTCACCCCAAGGACGAGCAGGCCCTGAGCTCAGAGCTTAATCGAGGTTGAGAGATTGCTTCCGAACAGAAAGGCAACGACACAGTAAGCAAGCTTGGGGACACAGTGTCTCTGAAAACAGGTTTTTTTCACGTTTTCTTACTTAAAAATCCTGAATGAGGACTATCAGAACGACTAGTAGAACCAGATCAAAATCCACCCTGCCCTAAGAGTCTCAAGCTAAGAGACGGAGCCATTTCCCACTCTCTCCTGCTCTCATGTGACTGAGGTCACTGTTCTCGTTAGAGCTTATGGAACGGTTTTCAGCAAAGGTGAACAGAGAAACTGGCTACTGCTTCTTGATCACTCTCAACCCTAAATAGGGACTTTCTGGGCCAAAATCTACGGGTTACTAATAGCCTCAGGGCAGAGTGACAGAAAGAAAAAGACACACACATCAAAAGACCACTGAAATGACTCTCCATTAAGAAAGAACAGAAAGACGTGGTGGGGGGGGCAGGGGAACAGTTTCAGTTGCAAACAGCATTAGATAGAAAGGCATAGTGCGAAATGGTGACTAACAATCCTGAAACTTTGGCTCTTTGTTATGCAAAAATAGATTTTAAATAGTGCAAAGAGAAAAAAAAAAAAAAAGATCCAGCTTCTATCGGATGAGCTGTATGATACAACCACCCGTTTCTTCCCTTCCTTCACCAGTAATGGCCAGAGTGATGTCATAACCACACCAGACAGCTGTCTTCCTGGATAAAATCACCTTGTAAAGGAGAAACACAATTAGCAGATACAGCGAAATATAATTTAAAAAAAATTTTTTTAATGTTTACTTTTGAGAGACGGAGAGAGACAGTGTGTGAGCAGGGGAGGGGCAGAGAGAGGGAGACACAGAACTCGAAGAGGGCTCCACGCTCAGCGTTGTTAGCACACAGATCGACATGGGGTTCGAACTCATGAACTGTGAGTCCATGACCTGAGCTGAAGTCGGACGCTTAATTGACTGAGCCACCCAGGCACCCCTACAACAAAATATAATTTTTAAACCGATTCTGCAGGCTGCCACATTTGACTTGGTGCCTAATGGCCAAGTTCTTTACTCTAGTTGTCTATTTTATGCGATTTCTCTTTGATTCGGTATCTAGGGAAGCCACTGGGACTGAAATGCCAGGCTGTGTCACAACAGGTCTGGGACAAACACAGGTCAGAACGGCTGAGAGTGAGGCCAGGACCAGAACCAGACAGTAAGAGGCTGCAGGGCCACCAAGAGGGGAAGGGCTGGGCGGGAGGGCTGACTCCTCCTTTGCTGGCCCTCCTCTGGTCTCCCTTCACAACCCTCCCCCCCACCCCCCCAGTGGATTCTATCCACTCTGGCATTTTCCCTACCACCCCTACAATGCTGATCACCAAAACCATTTCTTCAACAACAATGTAAGTTCCAGACTCATATATTAAAAACACTTTATTGTGAAAATATTCAGATACACTTAAAAGTAGATAAAAGTGTAATGAGCTCATCAACAGTATTACGTTCTCATCCCCCAGTTTCAACAGTTAGTAGCTAATTTTTATCATATTCTCCCCACCCCCCCACCTCACCCCCACTCTGACACACATACTGTTGAGAAGGGGGAAGATGCGGGATCTTAACACGAGAACGTCATATCCTTTCACTGAAGACTTAGAGCTCCTCCTTAGGAGCACCTGGGCGGCTCAATCGGTTGAGCGTCCGACTTCGGCTCAGGTCACGATCTCACGGTTCATGGGTTCAAGCTCCACGTCAGGCTCTGTGCTGACAGCTCAGAGCCTGGAGCCTGCTTCTGATTCTGTGTCTCCCTCTCTCTCTGCCCCTCCCCTGCTCATGCTCTGTCTCTCTCTGTCTCAGAAATAAACATTAAAAAAAAATTTTAATAAAAAACACTTAGAGCTCCTCCAACTTAACATGCTCATAACGGAGCTCATTCTGTGTCTCGTCTGTCTGCATACAGCAGGAACTCTGCACCTTTAGAGTTCCAGCCTGATCAAACAAACACCTAGCCTGTAGAAAATGCCTGGGCAATGGTTACAGAGTGACAAGTATAAACACACATGCACGCACACGCACGGGTACATGCACACAGACACAGTAGGTGGCCAGACAGCACGAAGCAAAGGTCCAGACGGAGGTTCCAGCCAGTAAGACATGATCCTGGACTTCCTCCTGGCTTCCTGCCATGGGCCAGCACTTCTGAGGATGGAAACCCTCTGGCTGAAGCAGGAGGGCAAAGTCATCTGTCCATCGGAAGGATGACAATCAGCGACACGCTACAGATTTCAGCGGGCGGCTATTAGCAGAACTAAATACGGTCTCTCAAGGGGAGAAAAGGAGCTTCTATGACATCTATGCTAATGAAGCACAACGACATAGAGCATTTAAAACAAAATGTCCCTATATTTATTCTCCATAGACAGATTTTTGCATTAATATTTATGAGGGATTCCTCGTTGATTTCTCCCAGAGATTTTTCTCCTGCCCAAAGAGAGGGGATAAAAGATAAGTAACATGAACCAATTATCTTTTAAACAGCTACAAAGGACTACCTTATTTATCTGCATTCTGCTACTTGATTAATCGCCCTAATATACCACTTTCCATACACGGGCCCCTGCTCATGAGCCCCCAGGGCCCGCGGCTCCCTGCAGGAACCCGCTGCAAGGCCTCGGCCCAGCTTCCGGGCCCTGCTTGCTGCCCGAGCCTCCAGATCCAGTCCTAGCCATCCTCACTCAGCAGGGCCACACCCACACCTCGAAGTCCCCGCCACCGCAGGCATTTCTGTCGGTCCAAGTGGTACCTGGTTCCCGGCCATTTAAGTACCCAACGCTCACATTTCCGATTTACTAATAGCCATGAGCAGTAAACATCTTGTCAAAAGGTGTTCTCAACCTTATCGCCCAGCGGCGGAGGGGGTGGGGGGTCGCACAGAGGGGAACCAGCCTGTGGTTACTTGTCCGTTCACCCAGTCGAGGCTGGACGGGAGACGCGGGGAGCCCTGGTTCCCAAGGAGTTTCCAGCCCAACCGAAACATACTGTGGACAGTGGCAAATGCCACGGGAAGAGCTCCAGAGCCGAGCATCACAGCAGTGAGGAGTTGAGGGTTTCTTCCTGCCCAGTCAGTGGGCCACATTTTTCTTGTCCCAGTGACAGGCCGGGAGAGGGAGAGAGAGAGAGAGAGACGGAGAGAGAGAAGCAGAGACCCTTCCCGTCTCTACCTGCCAATCACACGAGCACATAAACACAGGAGAAAGGACGTTGCAAGAACTTTTACTGAGCGCGTTGTGTCTCCTCCGAGCCCCCACACGAGACACCCTGGAGAGCAAGGAGAGCGAGGCAGGAGGGCGGACCGGACGTCCGGGAAGACAAGTCTGCACCCCGGGCCTCAGAACGCCTTCTGATTCTATTTCGAGGCAGACGGAAACCGAACAACTGTGAAGAGCCACAAAACAGCAGGGGGAGCAAGGAAATAGCTCACGAGGGGAGACTCTTACAAGGCAGCCGCGCGAGGCCCCGGGCCCCCCCCTCCCCGGCTCCCACTCGGGAGGCCGGGAGCGCAGGATGGCTCCGTGGAGCTCTGGACACCGAGGGAGTCCTTCCATCACCGTCAAGATGGCCTGACACGTCACAGTGCTCTCCCCGCTCTCCCGGTCCCCATTACGAACCCCTGCAAGAGGCAGGCACGCCCGTCTCTATCAACCTTCTCACCTTCGTACAGAAAACTGGCTGAAACTAACAGACTGAAGATAATTTCGTTGACAAAACGGGGGGAGATGACGAATTAAGGAAGTGAAGATCCATACACACAGGTAACTCTTGCCGTGTGCACGTTCCTATCCAAACTCGGGACCCCAAAGAGATGTGGATACACTTTTTGCGAAGGGGCCAGTGTCTCTCACCATTTCCGGGACACGGCGCCAGCCTTGTAGGGAAAAGACAACAGCAGCCCTGAGTCAGACAGCTGACGCACGGCTGGTGCGAATAAATGAGCCTGTGCGCTGCTGGTTATTGGAATCTGATCTCTCCCTTATTAATATGGTCCCGCAATGGAGACAAAGATCTCTCCATGTTCTAGAATGCAAACAATGTTTTAATCTTTAATTATATTCTCAATTTCGACTCTTCTGGAGAGCTACAGCCACCAAGGCCTAGGATTATTTCTTTATTACACAGCCTCTCAGTGGTATTTAATGAATATTGTTACTTAATACTTGCCGGTAGGGGAAAGAAGGATTTAGTGAGTTCCTCCTCGAGTTTTGATGACTTTTCCAAAACTCAGGAAACTCACAGCCGCCAAGTTCTCTATTCCTTTTCGGGGACACTCGGTACAGGCAGGACACCTGCTCGGCCCACCAGCCCAAACTCAGGAAGAGTCGGCCTGTGGAATAAGCATCCCAGGAGAAAGGGATTCAAGACACAACACTCTGCATTTCTAAAGCTCATGGCAATGAACCAGTGTGCTCCTCGTTCATGGTTTATTCACCGTTGGTCTGCTCGGAGGCAAACGAAACTCCAATAAAGAGGGATGCGAAATATTCTCGTTCAAGGGCTCCCATCATCATCTAAGTGGAAGAATTTAATATAAACTTATCGACATATTACCAAATTCTGCCCTCGACGAAAATACCAAGGTCCTCATGAGGCAAAACAAAAGCTCAAGTAGTCAAGAAGCAAATTAGGTCCCTGCAAGGAAGCACGTCCACAGTTACTACTCAAACATCTGCATCAAGGTTTTTGGAATGGCAGAGCAACCTCAGAAACCTGGAGTTTCATATCTGTGTGGCTGAGGGGAACAACACGTTAAAAAAAAAAAAAAAAAGTCTTGAAAATCGGCAACAGGAAAGATAACGATGTAATGGCCAGGAAGCTACAGGAAGAGGCCCCGGGTGTAGTGCACTTCGTCCTGGCAGATATTGGCCTTGCTCGGTTGAAACACCAATGACCACGAGAGGCTCCCGCCCTCATTCATCACCATCGCCAAGGACAGATTTATGCCACTGCTTTGCTCTCTGCGATTCCTGTTGGTTTCACGTTAAGCAAAAGACAACATGAGCCTCTGCCTTTCAAGAACAGAAGCAGCGTTTACCACACATCTTGGAAAGAGTCCAATCATCTGTACAAGCACCGTGTGTAATTTCAAGTCGATGATCTTCCTGGGAATTAGTGTGCAAGGTAGTGGCGGAAAACGAGCCTCCGTCAGTTAAACTCCCACAGCCAAATTAGTGGCCCTACCGAAGGCAATCTGTTGTTCAAACACTGGAACCCCTAGGTGTATGTGCCGAGTCATTATCCCTGCTACCTCCTGAATTGGTGGCATTTCTTTCCAGCAACACTTGTCCCTGCGTGCTGTTTTTGTTACTCAAACCCGGGGTAGGTCATCCACGAACCGGAGCAGGAAGGCTCCCGGCACTCCGAAAGGTACGAGATGATATCGAAACAGATGCAAAATGGGGAAGAAATGGTGCCAGCAGACTCCAAAGAACACCAAGGAACACCACTCTGCGATGAAACGGAACAAACCACTGACACATACAACATAAATGAGTCTCCAAACCATCACGTTGAGCAAAAGAAACTGGAAAGAGAATACGATGTTCTGCATGACTCCATTTATGTGGAGTTCTAGAAAAGGCAAGACTAGGGTACGGCGATAGAAATCAGAACAGTGGTGGCCTGGTCGCGGAGCTGGAGAGAAGCACGGTCAACTGTTTCCAGAAGTCGCGCTGTCACGAGGAGAGAGTGGGGGTGGGAGCTGGCAGACGCGGGATCATGAGCCAGGTCTTCCTACGGGAGGCGGGTCTGGGTGAGCGTGTTTGCACGCTGCCGGAAATAAACTAGGAGAAAGGGGAATCCTGACACGTGGGAGAGAAAGGAGACCAGGGGACACATGGCTCGGAGTAGCTGGGAGGGTGGACACACTGGACAAGAGGAAGGGCTGTTGCCGGTTGGCAGGATGGACCGTGTATCCCAAGTGACTAGAGAAAAGGTAGCCCGTGCAAGGGAAGGTGCCCTTAATTTATTTTATCTTTTTAAGTTTATTTATGACTTATTTTGACAGCAGGAAGGGACAGAGAGAGGGAGAGGGAGAGTCCCAAGCAGGCTCCACTGAGTGTGGAGCCCAACACGGGACTCGATCCCACAAACTGTGAGATCGTGACCTGAGCTGAAATCAAGAGTCGGACGCTTAACCGACTGAGCCACCCAGGCGCCCCCAAAGTGCCCTTAAAAAATTTAGCAGTCAGGACCTTTCCATGAAGGATAACGTGGCACAAAAGAAACTGCCTGTCCCCACGACTGCCGGGGGATGGGAGGTAGTATTTTTAAAAATAACACGTCTGTAAAACGATTTATTCCCTCAAATCGAAATGAGATCTAGGTGTGCAAAATAAGAACATGTAAGTGTTCTTTTGCCTCGCTGCCCTGGGAGCCAGCATGTGTTCAGGCCAATGCCGGGCGCCACGGGCCATTCAGCCTGGCTTATGGATTAAAACCAACATCCCGTGTTAGCACAAGAGCACACGGGACGACGTGTCAGGGCGCTGACACTACTGAGCGAGCGCAAACACGCTTCCATCTGACACACGCAGCTATCTCCACGTGCAACGTGCAGATTAGTCGAGTAAGACAGCCGCTCTCCAGCTGATCTCGATCCTACAAAGGGTCAAAAGCCCGATCGAGTTCGCCCAGGAACAGGCGACACGGCTCCTTTCTGGCAACGCCAACGCCCCTTCGGCAAGAGACTTGACGCGGGCACTCGGGAGTCACGGGAGGGAGGTCGCTTCATCCGCTGACATGTGACAAAAGAGCTTTCATCACGGAACGGAACGACATCTTTGTCTTCCATCCAGCTTCTTAGGAGGAGGAGAAAAAGACGAATCTCACGAATCGCTAATCCTCCGGGAACTCAGGGGACACCGAGTCTTCAAAGACTGCTACTGTTCAAGCCAACCGCATTTCAAAAACAAACACGCCATACAAACCTCCCGGGTTCTTGCCGTGCCTGTGGTCTCGGCACACTTAGGCCGAGCCCGTGGCCTTGTGCAGCCTTACTGCCATCCAGATGCCGACACAAGCCAATGCAGAAACCCATCGGTCACCGCACTGACGGAGCTCCAGAGGAGGAGGGGTATGGAGCCCAGCACTGGCCCTCCGCTGCTGACACATAAAACCTTTCCTTAGAATCCCGTAAGCCTGTGCGAGAAAGCATCGAGCTCTCTTGGTAAAGTTCAGCCTCCATCCTTTACACCCGGCAGTGGAGAAATTCAGTGAAGTCTGGCCGGGCCCCCCCGAAGCGTGGCTCCCTCTCAGCACCCTGCCCGTGGCCTTCTCGAGCACCTTGGGGTCGTATCCTCGGGACTTGGCACACGTTACCAGGATTCCCTGCTACTTGTTTGTTCCTCTCTTTCTGCTCAGAGCTTCCTGAAAGCCAAAATTCTATCTTCCTCATCTCCAAATCCCCGGCACAGTGCATAGAACTAAACGCATATAGGCCCTGAGAAAATATTTGCTGAGTAAATAAGTGAACGGGGCTTCCTGTGGGCTCAGCCATTCCTCCCTCTGTGCAAGGATTTTCTCCATTGGCAACTGAGGTGTGTTTTAAAATAACGTCCTCAGATCCTTTCCACTCCTTCCTTCAAAAGGGAAAGCCTCGTCCCCTCCCCTCGGACAGGAGACCTAGAAATTCATTCCTAACCAACAGAATGGGGCGGAATGGATGCTGTGCCTTTGAGGCTGGGTCATAAAAAGGATAAAGTCCTCCTGGCTCTCGTTCTCTTAGATGGCTTATTCGGGGACAAGTCACCTGCAGTCATGAGGGTACTCAAGCGTCCTGTGGAGGGCGACTGAGGTCTCTTGTCGACAGCCGGCACCAACGTGCCTGCCACGTGAGGGAGCCACCGTGGACAAGACCTTCAAACCTCAGTCCAACCTCCAGATGACTGCATCCCTGCCTACATCTGACTGCAACCTTATGAGAGACTGAGCCAGGACCACCCAGTCCGCCGTTCTCAGACTCCTGATCCACAGAACACGTGAGAGATTATGTTTACTGCTGTCAGACTAACACGTTTTGGGGTGATTTGTTACGCAGCGATAGATAGCTAATGCAGCCAGCCCTGGAAGATTTGGGTGTTGTTTTATAAGGGATTTCCCTAATGACAAAGTCAGTTTATGGTCATGTCGTGCTTATAACAAAAAAAAAAAAAAAATGTTATAATCAGTAGTGTTCTTCCCAATACAACCATAACGTGTATGATTAATATGCAAATTTTATGTTCCGCAAAATCACACTGATGTCTAACAGCTACGCTCAGTAAGTGTGGAGATGTGATATGGGACATTACAATACAACCCTTTTTGGAGGTTGTTTCTTGTTTTCAAAAATTATATATGCGTAGAAGTCGAGAATAATATCCATCAAAACCTTAACAATAACTTTCTCAGGGTGACAGTATTGTTATGTTTTCCTTTTTTTGTAATCTTTGGTTTCTATATATATATATATATATATTATTAGTGGCCTATGTTTTCATTTTAAAATATTTTCTAATTCAATTAGTCCAGCAGCTATGTCTTATTGGTATTTCTATTCCTGACTCTAACACAGTAAGTAGCACATAGTAGGCGCTCAATAAAAAGGCACTGAATGTCCTTTAGATATAGATCCTGCCTGCTGGACAGGTCTCTGAAGGGATCCAGGATAACATGAGCCCCAAAAGCTCAATGATGTGAAAAGGCGGCAGTCAATTTTCACAGGAAACAGGCTACTAAGTATAGGAAATCATTCCAACGTTGTATTCTTAGGACACAGTAACCACTGTTCTCTTTGAAACTAAGTATTTTGAGTGATTTATTATAAATTTATAATGACAGTTGTGAACACCTTTTTTTTTTTTTTTTTTGGCATGAGAACAGAGTCTGTTGATTGCCTCGGTGCTGAAAATAGTTTCTAAGTGTCCTCATAATAGCACGTCACCTGTAAACAGGTTTCAAGCCGATGCAAATTAACAAATGGCGAACAGATGGGTTAAGAGCTGACTTTTGTCAAGAGAGAGTCGGCAACAAACACTTTTTGGCTCCAGTCTTATGGGACCATTAGAAAGTCTTTCACTTCTCGCCAAACATCTTGCCTCAGTAGACAATCCATGTGGGGAAAATGACAAGTTACAAGGCCCATTAGACTACAGAGGACTGAAAGTTGGAGACTGGCAGAATCACCAAATCAACATACAAGAAACAACAGATAATGTTCCTTAAGAACCTTTCTGCCAGGGCGCCTGAGTGGCTCAGTCGGTTGAGCGCCCGACTTTGGCTCAGGTCATGATCTCACAGTCTGTGGGTTCAAGCCCCACGTCGGGTTCTGTGCTGACAGCTCAGAACCTGGAGCCTGCTTCAGATTCTGTGTCTCCCTCTCTCTCTGACCCCCCCCCCCTTCATGCTCTGTCTCTCTCTGTCTCAAAAATAAACAAACGTTAAAAAATAAATAAATAAAATTTAGAAAAGAAGCTTTCTGCCAAAGAGGAAAAAACCCTCGGTCTGGCATCCCTGAAAGTCTCTGAGGAACACGCACCTGTGCATGGTTGGTCCCGTTCATCTTATCCTGGAAGCAAACATTAAATTGTGAAGAAAACCCTAAAATCCTAGAAGGGGTGGTGTGAGTGTCCACCGGGGAGGGACAAGACCCCCAGAGGCATCCCCAGTGACCTCCCAGTTCTCCACTGGCCTTTCTCCATCAAATGTCTCCTCCTTGGAGAGGCCTTCTCAGACCTCCCCCCCCCCCCCACCTCCTGATCTAAGCAGTCTCCCCCGCTCCCACCCCTTACCACCCTACATCGTCTTTTCTAAGCACCAATCTTAACCAGAAATTATTATGTGAGCTTGTTACTTTGTTTGGGGGTGCTTTTTGTTTGGTTTGGCCTTTTCCCCCCAGCAAACAAAAAGCTTCAGGAAGGTGGGACCACATCTGTGTTGCTCATGACTGGGTCCCCACAGCCTAGGACAGTGCCTGGCAGACAGTAGGTATGATAAATATTTGCTCCTCCAAAAGAAAAGAGAAGAGATCTTGTGTAAAGGCAAACAACCGAGTCTTACCTGCAAACACTGCTCAGGCTGGAAATTTTAAAAAGTCTGGTTGAGCCTTGAACAACCCGGGTTGGAAGTGCCTGAGTCCGCTTACACGCGGCTTTTTCTCCAATACGGTACCGTGAACGTATCTTCTCTTCCTTATGATTTTCTTAATAACATTTCTTTCCTCTAGCTTATTTTATTGTGAGGCTATATAATACGTTTAACATATACAATCAGTGTTCGTCGACTGTTTATGTCATCTGTAGGTTTCCGGTCGGTATCAGGCTATCAGTGGTTAAGCTCTGGGGGAGCCAAAAGTTATATCCAGCTCTTTGTGCCTGTAACGTAACCCCCGCATCGTTCAAGGTCTCAAGTGTAGTTTGTAACTGAGGATGTAACCAAAAGAGGGTACAACAGGAGGGCAGGACAGGCTAGGGAATGTGTCTAGAGTCCAAGCCAAGCCATTTGGGAGTACCGCCTCTCTACGGGGAGCGTGTGCGCTCACAGAAAAGCTATCAGCAAAGACTGGTGTGTTGACGTTTCTTTCTTTCTTTCCTTTTTTTTTTTTTTTTTTTTTTACAGAGAGAGTGTGAGCATGAGGGGGAGAGGGGCAGAGGGCAAGAGAGAGAATCTTAAGCAGGTTCCAGGCTCAACACTGAGCCTGATGCAGGGCTCGAGCCCACGAACAGCGAGATCATGACTTGAGCCGAAATCAAGAGTCAGACGCTCAACCAACGAGCTACCCAGGAGCCCCTGGTGTGTTTGCATTTCTGATTCCACATTGGGTGAGCCTGGCCTTCATCCACTAGGGCTTCTGGCACAAAACAACCCAACCGGGAAACGGATGAATCACCCGTGGCATATTCGAGAGAGCAACAAAAAAGAACAAACAACCTGGATGAATCCAACAGACACTGCGTGGAGTGAAAAAGAGATGATAACAAAAGATTATGTGTCGTGTGCCTCCATCTACACAAAGTTCAAGAACAGGTAAACGTAACCGTTCCCAGAAGGTGGAGCAGTGTTAAACTTGGGTAGGGAGGCAGCACGTGTGCCGACTGGGAGCCCGGGGAGGAGCCCTCAAGGGATCCCGGACGTGGTGGCCACGCGGCCCGATGTGGGTGGACACCTGTGTGAAGGCCGAACGTGTTCTCAACCTTACAGTCTCTCTCATCTCTCCTACTAGGAAAAAGAAGGGGTCGTATTTTACTCGCTTAAAAACGGGCAAGTGAGCCCAGCACGACTCTGATCCCAGCTCTCCCAGATTTCTAGGTGGCCTCCAGCTTTCTCAAAACGTGCTCCTCAGCTGTCTCGTCAGCCGTACTTTCGGCTCTGCCAACTTTGGGAACGTGACGGGGAAATAAATAAAAGGCTGTAAGGTATCTTACAATCCCAGGTGGGGGGGGGGGGGGGGAAACCACGCACCAAATATGTCATTTACGAACGGTGTCATAACTGCTTCACTTGAGATCTATACAAGATATGTTACCCGCACGCTCGGTTTCTAATCTCAGCGGAGCCCTTTTTCAAAAGAAGGAACGATCTCACAAAAATAACTTTCCGTGGGCCAAAACCAAGCACCAAGTAGAGCTCACCCAGGACGGAAGGGCTTTCGCAAACCCCTTACTCACTGAGGCGGCAGGACGAGCGTGGTGGGCTGGGCCTTTGGTCTGCGCTTGGCCGATACCCCCATCTGGTTAGCAGAACGTTTCAACGACTGCTGGTTCAAAAGGCCAGACGCCAGGCCCGCGTGGTACTGCAACTGCAGAGAGAAGCGGAGCGAAAAGGGGAGAAAAATGACATTTGGTAAAAGGAGGACAAAGGCCGTGAAACTATCGACACTTGATATATCACTCCCCCCCCCCCCCCCCCGCCACCTGAGAACATTTCAAATCACCGCAAATACAGCTACTAACATTTTGCCTCAAGGAACGTATTTGTGAGGGGACGAGACAAACAGGAAAGGAAACGTGGTCAAGGGTGTTGGGCACAGCATTACATAATGATGAGAAACTGGGAGCGATCTGAGTGGCCATCAACAGCCGGGAACCTGGCTGAGATAACGGAAAGAACTTTACAGCACCATTTTGGTGATTAGGATACAGGTTACACTGTCAACAAAGAGGCATGTAAAAAGGTGGTCTCTTAAATGTTAACAGTATATTCCTAAGTAGTAGAACCCAGGTCACTGTTACCTTCTTCTTTATTTTTTCACTACTATTCATACGTGCTTTCGATAAATGGTTTTCTACAGCCTATGTCATTTTTTATAATAAGATCCTGAGGGATTCCTTAAAGACAAATCAGTTCTCGGAACTCTTGCTAACAATAAAAGCCACGTAACTCGGTGGTCTGCTCGAGTAGACCGGGAGCACAGCGTGGCTTATCACAAACATATACGGAACGCAGCACAGGTCGGCCTCAGCCTTCAGAACCGCTGGGCTACTGTTCCCAGTGGTGGAGAGACAAGTGTCAATCCTCAGGACAGGCTCCTGGGTATAGCCCACAGCCAAGTATACAAATGGGTCCAGGCTCACTGAAGGGAAGTGGATGGAGAAGTTCATTTTACTCTGTATAAACGCAATCGGAACAATTGCTAAGGAGGCAAAACACTCTAAGCGGGCTCTGGAAGTGGGCCTGTATCCTTTGCTTTGTTCTGGACAGACCGCTCGGGACACGGCATTTTCCTTCTCTAGGCCTTAATTGTGCTATTGGAAAAGAGAAGAAATGCTGCCTAATTCTAAACCAGACAGGACTTGGAGAAAAACATCCACTTTACTGAGTTACAATTTACATGAAATAAAATGCACACGTTTTAAGCGTACAGCTTGAGCAGTTTTGATCATGTATATACCTGTGAAACTGCCCGCCACCCCCAATCACGGTACAGATAACGTCCTTCACTGCAGAAAGTTCCCTCGTGCCCCAATGTAGTCAGTCTCCCCCCGCCACCCCCAAATCTCACCAGCAGGAGCTTTTGTTTTAAAATACCACTCATCATCCTCCCTCTTTGCCAAGTGAGGCTGATATCCAATCTGACATGTGACGATGATTGCTATCTTCCTTTTCTAATCCCATACTTTTGTGTTTTAGATTGTAAGAGCTGTCATCAATCTCTCTATAATAAAATTATCCTTGAAAGGTATCCCAATTTTGAACAGATGTAAATAAAACATTCAAATGTGAAAATGCCAAGCTAAGAATTTGGATTGAGACCATTTATAACATCCAATATGTTTCTTCCTCCCTTCCCAAATTAAGCAAGGTCTTTCAAACATTTATTTAGAATTAACTAAACATACAAATAGTCATTCACTCTGAAGCTCTGAATCAATGTCTTTTCAAAATGCTCTTCCAAGGCATAGATTTCCTTTGCAGAGTCAGCTACCCTACAGTTCATGGTAATGAAAGTGGTGACCACCATATCAAAGGGGCTGGGCCCTGGATGCAAAGGGTAATAACGTTCAGAAAAATAAATGGCCTCACCTAAAGCCACCGGGCTGCACACAAATAGAGAGTGAAAGAAAAGAAAACCAATTGAAATGATCTGCTTCTTGAAAGTGGCTATAAAAAATGAAGATATCCAGTGACCCAGTAAGACTGAAATGTCTGCGTTTGGAGCATCCATATTGCTTTTTAACAGGCTCTTGATTTACTTGGTCGATTTGCTGTGGGAGCCTCATGGCTGAACAATACAAGACAAAGATATATCACATTCATAATAAAAATGGAGTTCTTCTCAGGGTGGAAAAGGGGGGGGGGCATAATTTGGCTCTAACAACTCATCTTGGACCAATGAATTTTGCTCAAATTTGTTTTTCTCCTACAGATTTCTTAAATGGGAAATCAATGGAAGCAAGGGACAGTACAAGTTTGAAAGACAATGTTTCAAAATGTCAGCTACTTGGGTTTCGATCCTCCCCACCAGAATTTGCAATGAGTGCAATATGCATGGGGCTTTATGGAATTAAAGGGAAAGACAGCTTGGCAGGGGTCCCTTCCTGGCTCAAGGAATCGTCTCTCCTTTTGGCTCTCCTTCTTCTCTGTATCTTATTAGGGTCCATGCAAGCTCAGCCATTCCGGCCCTGCTGACTCTTCCAGTGGCAGAGTCCTGCTAACTATGCAGAGTGGCAGCGTGGTTTTGCCCACCTGGCATCATTTTGATCATTTGCTCAAACAAACAAAAAACCCCAAACAGCAGAAATGCATGCTCGCTGCTTTCTTTTTAAAGGGTTCCTTTAAACCTTCTGCCATCTTGGGCACTCTTAACATACAGTGCACCTCTAAGAGCACACAGAGACTCCTCTTCCCAAAAAAACAAAACCTGCCCTTCAAAGCTGACTCATAGTGATTAAGCGACATTTGTTAATCACATATACGTATCCCAGTTTCCAGGAACACAGCTCCGACTGGCAAGATCTATAAGGGGCCCATTAAATATTTACCGAACCATCTTTATAATGGGAGAAAAGGTCAAAGTTAATAAAACTGACAGGCAGATTCTGTCCAACTGGATTTATACATTATTTAAGCACCAAACACTCCATTCCATGAAACACAGTTTAGATCTGAAAAGACTCTTGGAAAACATTCACTCAGCCAATGGTTCTAAAACAGCAGAAGGGAGTTCAGAGCGAATCCACAAATTAACATTAAGAACATATCACTCCCCGAAATACTGCCATAAGTTTTCAATTACAGGTTCTGTAATATTTTCTATAAAAATATATTTCAATAAACATACTTTGCTCCAAATGTCTGTGGCATGGAAACAACTCTATTTCAAAAAGCAACTTATCAAAGTTCTAATGTGATTTTCCTGTCCAAGATGTTTCTCCACTAACGAGCAAGAATAAAATGAAAGAGGGTGAGAAATAAAAGAATCCATTCTTTTTAACTCCCACATCTCATGGCTGTGGGGAATGGGAATGTCTGTGTGGCCAGTATTTATTTACTGGTAAATTGCCACTCTGTGGTTAACAGCTTTTTCAAGGCTTGTTTGAATTTGGAGAACATTTCTCTCAGTTGCAATTTTGCAGCTACCGTCAACTTCCTGTTTTCCACGACCGACCTCGGACTTTTCGGTAGGTTCTCAACCTAAAGCCCTTTCGAATCAATTATGTCTACTAATTACCTCTAAACCTGGGGAAATTTCAACAACTCGTAATGAGCTGGGGAGAACACCTCTTGGAATCAGGAAAACTTTGACCTCCTGGATATTTTCTTTAAAGTAACACTGTCTTCTTAGGGATACTGATCAGGCAACAATGCCGAGTGTTGTCAGATAAGGTCCTTGTAAACCCTAACGTGCAGACCAACAGCCTCTGTAATCGGCGTCCCCTTTAAGCATGCGCCACTGGACCCTGCTACTAACAAGAGCTGTGTGATGTCACACACCTCCCTCCCTTCCCTCTCGACAAAACAGGCATCACATCTTCTCCTCTAGCACTGGAGTGTCATTCCTCTGGCTTCCTAAAGCAGTTACCTGGGCATCTGGCTTCACCCTACGGTGGTGAGGCAATGTCCCCCCCAATTTCATGCGTCAAACTCAACAACCCTCTTCTCCCGGATAGCCTCATTCTTTACAGAACCTGCTTTTAAACAAGTCTACTGACGCCTAAATTCAATTAGCTTGAATATGTTTCAAATTACAAATAACAACACATACGGGGAGGAACTATTATTAAATTGTAGAAACCAGGATTCAAATGCAAAGTTTCTGACTTAAATCTTGGGTTCAGAAAACCAGATGAGCAATGACCTCCTCTGGATGGCTCTCCACGTGGCTCACTGTCCTCCACATTGTTCTCAATGTTTCTATCTGCTCCAAAACAGATAAAGGATAAGTTTTGCAATGGACAGAAGTTTGAGGAGAAAACAGAAGCAAAGCCATCACCTCTATCACATTCAATATACTAATTAAGCCAGTGGCATTCAATTAGGCCTAGTACTTAAAGGCTGAAATGTCTGCTGAAACCTCCCTGGGGTCCATGGTGCAGCATCTATCATTCCCAGCATTATCCTACCTATGCCATATGGCCTGAATCCCACTTTAAGAAAACCTGACATTCAAAATTCTCAAAATTTATCAGCCAGGTCAACCAAGGTTGGATTCTCCCCACTGTGAAAATCATGATTTCCTTTTCAAAGATTCACCAAAGGCTTCTTTTGAGGGATGGGGGGGGAGGGGGTGTAAAAAAAAAATTTCTCCTAACCTTAGGGCGTAGTTCACGTTATCTTTAAAAATCACTTCATGTATAATTACATGTAAGTTTCTACGACCGCTAGGAAGCCACCCTGGCACTTCGGTAACTAAACCCTTTGGGTAAGGAGTAAGAACTAAGTTAAATTCTGGCTGGCTTAGACAAGGGCCCACAGGAGGAGAGGAAGAGATCAAGAGGCTAGGGAGCCCCCCATCTCCTCCCCCAGGCCCTCCAGGCCAGTTTCCCTTCTCTGAGCACTGAGACTGGGCAGCCTGGAAAGGCAGCCTGTGTTATTTCCTGGTCCAGGAGTGAAGCGAAGCTGGCCACCAGGGGAGACATTTCTTGAGGGTGCAAACCTTGGTACTGATTACTCTGTATTCGCAAAGTGTATCCAGGATAGTGCACTGCATACAGGAGAAGCTACTGAATTTGTCAGGTGGTAAGTGGATTAGCAGATTAGAGAAACTGCTATGGCCTGGCCTGGCCTTGTCACTGCAGCCAATCTAGGGAGCAGAATGGTGCCATCAGACAGTCCCCTTAAGGCTGGCCACTTACAGAAGCAAACACACTGCTCTGCAGGTGCTCACTGCCACGGCAGAGCCACAAGGAACCCCTTCCTTCCTCCTCTACCAACTGCCAAAAGCGGGGGGGTGGGGGGTGGGGGGGTGTATCTAAACCCCTCTTCAGGCTTGAGTTCAGGAAAAGGCATCTTACAGGGACTGTACTCAGATTACTTCAAATCACAGAATTCTAATGTCAGAGAAGGGCCTTGGAGACACCAGCCTCTACTCCCCTCCATCCCCATTGTGCGGGAAAGGAGACTCGGGCTTAGAGAAGTCACTGGCCCAAGGTCACACTGTGCTGAGGGGGAGGTAGGCCAGTCAGGATTCCCCTCCAATGTCTTTTTCCGGTGGCGCTAAGTGCGCTGCAGCTTTCTAATTGGAAGACCTGACATGTGTCCCCTCTGCTTCAGCAGGAGGGCACAGTGACTCTTCCCAGCCCGGGAATGAGACTGTGCTCGGGGAGCCTGGTGTTAGCTAGCATCACTGGGGTCTGCTGGCTGGTTTGCTCCCCTCAGGCTGACCCTTTCACGCACTGACATGCCACGTGGTCTTTCTTCCCTTCGACAGACTCCAGTCATGTCTCAAGTGGGGAGTTTGGGGAAGTGCTAAATTCTACCATTTTAAGGTTTTAGTATCATTCATGGCTAAAACCTTGGAGAAAAGAAATCAAGAAACCTCAGTATTGTCCAAAAATCTAGATTCTACCCTCGGCAATAACACATTTAACCTTCCTGGCATCTCTGCTATCCTTCTGTGATGGGGCAATTGTGCTACGGCCTAATAGATTTTTATACGTTCTCTTACTGTCCAGGAGAATCCACACGGATCATCTGTTTTAACCTGGGGATTCTCTTTGAGAAGGTGTGTAACACATCGTGACGGCAATAAGCAGGGATATTAGCCATGCAGTGTCACTTCCCCTGCAGATCACTGGCCAGAACAGCCAGCACTGGTTGGCATGAGTATGTTGAAAGTCCTTCCAGGACACGAGAGAACACGCCAAAGCTCACGGCCCTGACCTCAGGACACAGAACGCGTGGGTTAAGTTGCACCCCACACTGCTGGAATGCGCGTTATGTGGCAGGGTGCAGCAGGGGCTAATCTGAGATTCTCAGCCTGCACCCATTTCCCCTCAAGCATTAAACTAGAACCAATATTTGTGCAACACCAGGCACACTTCGCTGCTACTTTGAGTTGCAAGACCTTTGCCCCTCATTATTGCAATATATTTTGTTTCCAGCTAGTGAGAAAAAAAACATGTATTACGATAATGCTCTGATTCTTCTTTTGAACATAACTCTAAGGAGAGAAACAAGCAAGCCTGACTGTTATTATCTGCGCCAAGGAAAACAGCGACAGAAAAATACTATAAATCTAATTGTTTTGCTTGGGGTTTTATCTAAATATTAGATAATGGTATTAGCTTCTTTCCTCCTTTTATCTCCTAACGCTTCTTTCAAATAGCCAATATTAAAAAAAAGAAAGAAAGAAAGAAAGAAAAGAAAAGGAAACAACTTTAGATTTGAACGTTTATGGGTAAATGATCTTTTTACTTGGTCAAAACAGCATCAATAAACCATAAGAAGGAAGCCTCCAATTTATTTGCCTATTTGTTCCCCGCTGGGAAGCTGGGTTTCAGGCCTTTCAATTACCAGGACGGCAGGACCCGAGTCAGAGCTGTGCTCGGGCCCGACTGTGGCATCATTTACATGCTAAATGCCATGTGGGTTTCGTTTTTCCTGCACACCAACCCTCAAATGTCCAAACTTCACAAACTGTCAAAGAAGCAGATAAAGAGGACGAGGAGCAGGCTTTTACTTTCCGAAACCTCTGTAATGTTCAGGGCCGTCTACGATGGCCTCTAGTTCATCCCAGAACTCACACGTTTATTAATAGGCCTTTCTCCACAACTTCTCCTGTTTACACTACAGCTGTATGCGCGTTATCACACTTCAGAGATGCCAATCAGCTGGAAGAGATCTCACTCATCCATCTGAGCAGACTCACCAACGAAGCAAACAGTCAACGTGGCTAAAAATGGAGGAAACCGCCACTGTGGGGACTACGGGTAAAGGAAGAGAGTAAAAAGACAAAAGAAAGCAACGAAGGAAAGACAACAGGCAAGGGTACACCAGGATCTGCGTTTCTCTGTCTCTGTTACTTACTCCCCTCAAACCTCAGACCAGGCCCTCAACCTACCCAGCCAGGGTAGTCCTAGAGAGCAACATACAGGGTCATAAAGGAAGATCATCACTTAAAATGCAGACAGAAATATAATTCAGATTAAGGCAAAATGTGACAAGGTCCCAACGAGAGAATCCTAACAGATTATAAAAGCACGGTGACAATGAGAGGACATTCCTGTTCCCTGTGATCCTGTTAGAGGAAAACGTCCATGGCAGAAGGGTCATCACGTCCTTGTCTCCAACTAAGCTTGAACCAGCCCAGAACAATTACCCTTTTACACACTATATACTCAACAAAAACAGAACGTGTGCCTGACTTCCTCTGTTATGACCAAAGAAAGGAGGTGGAGGGAAGAATGGCACATCCCAGAATTCTATGCTTCCACCAGAAATGCTGAACACTCATCTCTAAATGCACACAAAAGGCCTACAACGAAAGTCTAAAAAAGGAGGCTAGGCTTATGTCTAAGGCCCCTTCTAACATTAAAATGCTAGGATGTTATAAATATTTCTCTTAAGAAAATGCAGTTCTGAACCTGACTTCCGAATATAAAAATCAACGTTGGTGAAATTTAAATATACTTATGAAGTGCAAACATCTTCCTAGTCACTAAAAGTCTCCGACCGAGGCAGTTATACTGAGGGGTGCGGAAGAGGCTCTCCATGGTGTCCACCTCCCGGTGTGAGCAGAAACCGAGAGCACTAGGGGCCTGATGGGCGCGGGACGCTTACGGACATACCAAAATACCTTGTTTGCTACTCTTCCCAAACACTCATAGGGGAGGCATGGGGGAACAGCTGAATATTCCCATACAACGCATCTATCCCGGGGTATTTCTTTACCTTGCGCCTCCTCTAAAAGGTTGGATGGGGGAGATCAACTGAGAAATGAATAAAATGAAAACCACTGGACCCTTGTGTACCCCAAATCTAGACTGTGAATGCCAAGTCTTCATCATCTGCCCAGTTATCACTAAATAGATTTCAGTCAAGAAACCAGTAAAGATGATTTCTTTAAATGATCATCACAATAAACATGAAATTTTGATTAGAGTATTATCAGCTTCTCTTCTGGGCAATAAAAGTGATTCCAATGCACCTTCCAGTTCACTCAGGTTTAGTTGGAGCTTCACTCTACCATCTGCCAGCGTGAACAAGTGCTCATTTCAGCTCCCAGCACCAAGTTCCTTTCCATCACACGCGGCCCCCATCAGCTTCTCCCACTTCCTTCCAGAAGCCGACTGTCAGCCGGGGAGGCAACAGGCTGTCAGTCAGGGATCTGGTCTGACCTCCCTCCACCCCTGGCTTACTTGGGATAGGAAGTAGGAAGAGGTGGGGAAGAAGGAAAGGTAGTGCAGAGAAAACTAGGAAGGAGAAGGGGAAACAGGGAGCCATGGGATCATGGACTTTAAGATCCAGAAGTACAATGTCCGACGAAATGAAAAGACCAGGAGGAGAGGGGCCCCTGGGTGGCTCAGTCGGTCAAGCGTCCAACTCTTGGTTTCGGGTAAGATCATGATCTTGCACAGTTCATGAGTTCAAGCCCTGCATCGGGCTCTGTGCTGACAGTGCGCAGCCTGCTTGGGATCCTCTCTTTCCCTCTCTCTCTCTCTCTCTCTGTCCCTCCCCTGTTCACACACATGCACATGCTCTATAAATAAATAAATAAATAAGCAAGATTTTAAAAAAAAGAGAGAGAGCAGGAGTGGAGAAGGTGGAGAACAGCTGTAGGAATTAGATAGGATATACGCAAAAGCCTTAAACACAGTGCCCAGCATGCCGTGGACAAAGACAGAGCTGATCTTGTGATGACCAGATGTGACTACACCCAGAAATTCGCCTCTTCCAACAATGCCAGAATGACTGAATTTTCACAAAACTGATCAGAACCCACGTTTTAATCAAAAACTGTTTCCCTACACACGTCAGATCATAAAACGGTAATGGTAATGGAAAAGAGAACAATGCACCCTACAGGCTGTTCTGAATGAGTAGCTACATTGAGAAGGAACCCCAACTCAATTCTTGTACAATTCAGGAGAATCCATCACACTGGTCATGGCTCTCGGCTGACTCAGAATAAAACCCTCAATAAAATCGAGGACAACTGCGTAAGGCCTGTGGAAACACTGTAAGAGAAAGGAAAGAAAGGAAAGAAAGGAAAGAAAGAAAGAAAGAAAGAAAGAGAAAAGCAATACAGAGGATTAGCAGGGAGACTCCTACTAACACAGTGTGGAAATCGTTCTTTTTAATCTACACACAACCTGAATGCCCAGTCACCCTTGATGCCTTAAACACTCGAGTTACAGAGTATTTCTGACGCAAGCCACAAAGTAGTCAGGACTGGAAGATCAAAGTCTCTCTCCAGACTCCCAGGCCTTGTTTTCTTCTTACAGGACTGTTGAAGGTTTTCTCTTGGTTTAAGTTCTGGCTGTGACCGTCTACAAGTCCATAAAAGTATGAGAAGTATAAAACAAAAGCAAAACAGATGTTAGCCTGAGTGTTAGGATTTTCCTGTGATAAATACAGGGCTAGGGTTTCTTTTATTTTGGAATAAAAAAAAAAAAAAAAAACCCAAAATCATACCTAGTAACAGAGGGTATGTTTTTGGTTTAAAATGAACAACAGGTCAGAGGGAGTTTTCTACTGATCAACGTGACCCAGGCATGATTTCTACTACTGTTGATCTAATGGAGAATGTAGGCTTGTGGTCAACTGTCTGGATGTAAGTCACAGGCCCTGTGTGACCGTGAGTGAGTTATTCAACTTCCCGGAGCCCCTCATCTTTCTCTTCTATGACTAGGGTAGGAAGGCTACTCAATACTGCTTGGTTCCTCTAGAAGCAATCTGGGGTTTCCCTAAGCAAAACCACACTCGGGGGCTTGAAGTTAGTGAGGGGTTAGGTCCATGAAAGTGCTGAGCAAAATGACTGGCACAAAATACACACTCCATAGAGGTTAACTGTGAGTATGAGCAACAGGCTGAGGTTGTTGAGCCATTAACAATTAGACCAAGTATCAAGGGTGACTGGGTCAGTAACCGGAAGGCCTTGTTTCCGAC
Source organism: Panthera uncia (assembly GCF_023721935.1). Lineage (NCBI taxonomy): Eukaryota > Metazoa > Chordata > Mammalia > Carnivora > Felidae > Panthera > Panthera uncia. Next base: position 87,324,023 of record NC_064807.1, read on the forward strand.
AAAAAAAACCTTAGAGGAGATGGACCAGCAAAACACAGGCCTATTTCTGGGTGGATCTGAGGAGGGGGAGGATACGGGGACGGCTGGACCACAAGAGAGCGGAGCCCCTGCTTTGATTTGCAAGTTACTTCCTCTCGCGATGTTTGAAGCCCTACTCAAACTTTCCAAATTCTGCAGTGCAGAACAAACCCGGCAACCAAACTAGGGATCAGCAGCACACAGCTGGGAATGTCCAAGGAGGAATGTTAACAGCACATCTATCACCAACCACATCCATCCAGAAGATCTCAGACGTGGGAAGTAGCTTTTGGCACCAGGGGTAGGAAACGAAGACCAGGAAACTGGCACCACATCCAATGTTTCGTTTTCATCCACAATAAATAGGCTGCCTTTCCTCTAAGTACCTGGCACAGGAGGCTAGAAGAGTCGCAGCTTGTTTAAGCCAGCCTAGAAGACGTTCTAAAACCTCTTTTACAGGGCTGATCAGTACGGTATTTTTGTGTGTGTGTCTGTCTTTAATCTGTTTCTGAACTGGATGCCCCAAGACATCCAGAGCTGTCTCATCATTTTATAAGCCCCACAGGCCTAGCACAGGCACCTACATAGGTGTTCAATAAATATTGGCTGAGAACAAGATGGCCTGAAAGATGCAGAGGACAGTGCCAGACACGGATGGATATACAAAAAAAAAAAAAAAAAAGTTCTCTGCTTTTAGAAGGTCAAGATCTGCCTAGAATGTAAGCTCCACGAGAGCAGATAAGAGCTCTACAGAGCTCCCCAGCCTTCACTGCTATACCCCCGGTGTCTAGAACATCACCTGGCACCCTAATAAAAAAATAATAGTAGCCAATGTGTATATAGGACTCACTGTGAACTGTTATTCTAATTCCTGTAATTGAATTAATCTGTACAACCACTCTAAGAGGTAGGTACCATGACCTCTATCTTACAGATGAGGAAACTGGAGCACAGATGGCAAGTGGCTTGCCCAAGATCACAGGACCGGGAAGAGGCAGGGTCAGGAGCGGCATCTAGACGGCCTGGCTCCGGGGTTCCTGCTCTGTACCCGCTACGCTATTTGGCCTCTCCGGAATTTCACGTGTTCCCAAGGAGTATTTTTTTAAACAAATGAATGCATAACTAGCATGACAAGAGATCTGAACTAAATGTCAAAGATTGGTAGGAATTTGGGATTCTGAATCCCGCACGAGGTCTCCTCCACAAGGAGGGGAAGGCGATGGAGTTCTCCCGCCCCCCACCCCCACCCCATTCCCATTCCCCAGCTCGGCCTTTTCAGGCTGCGACGAGCAATCCTACTCAGTTCCTAACGGTTTGCTGTGCGGCTGGCTCCATGGGAAGCGGGGAAAACTGGAGACGTGTCCACAGCCAGGCCTCTCGGGAAGCCGGAGCACAGCTTAACCACTGTTCAGGGAAAAGCTCCGAGAGTTCCCAGCCACGCTCCCCGCCACCGCTGCCCGTGCCTTCCGAGCTCCTGTCCTGTCCTGTCCACGGCAGACCCCCTGCCGCCCTCCTCCCCCTGTTCCCTCCCGGGCCTTGCCTGCCGCCGTGTGGGTGTGTGAGCGTGCGAGTGTGTGAGCGCACGCGCATGCACACCTTTTCACCCACCCGGCGCCTGCTGGTGTCTCGCACAGGAGAAACAGAGGATGGGACGGGGATCTGCCAGGACAGAGCATCATTTTTTCCCACAATACAAAAGTGTACAGAAAAGCCCTTAACGTCGAAAGCTTTCTCCTCAATGTAAGCACCAAAACTCCTTTGACAGCAAAAACCGACACGAACTGATGTGAGTCTATTTAAATCTTAATTTATCTCACTTAGTGTGTGACTAGTCTAACATTTTGCTACACAATGTTTGATTGCAGGGAGCTGCCCCAGACCCTGCTGGAGAAACGTAATATGTGCTGTATGAACCATAGTACCTTTCTGTAATCCAAAATACTCTAAATCCAAAACACATTCAGATCCCCAAAACTCTGGAACAGGAGCTGTGAACCCGGGCCATGCAGTGGAGAGCGGGGTCCGGGGGAACAGCGCCCACGCCAGCCTGCATCTCAGAAACAGCTGGTGGCCTTTGACTCGGGCACCCATCCCTGGTCCTAGTGGCCGCAGCCAGTCTGGAGAGTCGCAGGGCCCAGGGCATGAGAGCCCACCTCTCTGGAACCCACTGCTCCACCCCACGACACTGCCCCCCTCCCTGTCCCCACCCCCCTGCCACTCTGACGAGCTTCCTTTACGAGAACACCCACGCTCACTCCCGTCGTAGGGCCCCCTTCACTAGCTGCCCCCTCTGCCTGGAATACTCTACCCTGATCTCCGCACGCCTGCCCGACTTCTCCTCATGCAGGTCTCAGCCTGCACTTCACCTTCCCCGAGAGCTCTCTCTGGCCACCCAAACTACAGGAGCTTCTAGGTACTCGCTCGCACATCATGGTGCTTCGTCGTAGTCAAAGCAGTAGACCCAACTAGGTGTTTTATAGGAACTGTTTGTTTCTTTGTTTAGTGTGTATTTCCCGGACCTCACCACCCCCCTGCCCCCATCCCACACTAGAATCCAATATGCTCCATCAGAACAGAGACCTTGGCCATCCTAGTCACTCTAGAGCTTCAACACCTAGAACTATAGCAGTGTAAATAGTTGTAAAGAAATACTTGCTGAATGAATGAATAAATAAGAGAACACTCAGACGATGCCTGCAGGCATTGCAGGAACTGTGCACAGCCAGACCCACACGCCCTGCCCAAACAAATTAAAAATCCATATTACTCCCCAATGGTATGGATTTTTCACATCTACTGTGGACTCTGTTCGGTAGACTATGGGGGAGGGGTGGGACTGGGGGTTCTCAGCAGAGACTGGCACAAGCAGAGGTATCACCTGCAGAGCGCTTGCCAAAAACACAGATCGCAGGCTCCCTCATCAAATCTGCCGGATCCGAGTCTCTGCGGAGGAACCCTGACATCAGCACTGGAAGACGCACACTCTGAACACAACCTGAGCGCAGTCTCCGAAGTACTTGTGACTCACTGACTGAGTCAAGAAGTCGCCTCTGCATGGGACCCAGCAGGAACATGCTAGAAGGAAAGCTCAGACCCGCCACAGCCGGCCAACAGAAGCACGCAGGCCTCGTTGGCCGGCCGCACAGGCTCGGGGTTACAACAGGGATGTAGGAAGCTCCCAACATTCGAGAGGCTCCCGTCTTCCCAGCTCCTGTGGAAAACCTGGCTGTGTGATGCACATGCGGTTGAGCGGTGGGAGGAGCAGCACGGGGACAAACAGCAGACCCCGAGAGGGCTTCAGAATCCGGCACCTACACTGGCACAGCTAAGCCCGATTGAGCGAATACAGGACGTGCACTCTGGGAGTCTTCAAATAGTTAAATTTTCAATCTTTATAAAAAAGAAAATCCATCAGATTTGATTGATAAGTGTACTTTTTAAAACTAAGAGTAAAAAAGTGAAGATTGGCAACATTTTTCGCCATATAATTTGCTTTCTTTGCCTTTTTCCACAGCACTGCACATAAATCAAAGAAATGTTAAAGAGGCCCATATATCACCAACTGGCATTTCAAAACTATTTACCAAGTCTTTAATGGACACAGGCCAGACTATGGAAAACCATGACCGGGGAGGCAGAAATTAAAGGGAGAAAATTAACTCAAACACTGACAGAGAGTTAATTAAGTTTACAAATAACTCTCCAATGAGCAAGTTATGATATTTAATAAGAACGGGGTTACAAAACTTGGAGGAGGGTGGGAGGGAAGACAAGCCAACAGAGTTTTCCAAACACGGATGATGTATATTTGAACAAGCTGCCTTTCTATGATTAAGCACAGAAATCTGGGAACGAGGCAGGGGAAATGATGTTTTAATAAGGTATGAAATGGGCCTGTGAGCTGCATTTTGCATTTACTCTCGCAAAAGAAAAAAGAGAAAAAGAAGGGGAGCATTGGTCCCAGCGTCGCAGATCAAGGGATGCGGGCTACCGTGTATGAACTGCAGCGGAAGGTGGCACGGGTCCAGAAAGGCAGATTTCAGGGGGCTGCGTTTCCCACACAGAAGACACAAGGATCCCCCAAAAGCAGAGAGCACGTAAATCGGTGGCCAAGGGCCCGGTTTTCAAGGACAGGGAGAGACGTGAAAGGCTTTACCTGGCTGCCTTCGTCAGCTCTGGTTGCTCCAACAAAATACTCTAGACCACACGGCTTAATCAACAGACCTTTATCTCTCACACTTCTGGAAGCTGGGAAGTCCAAGATCCAGGGGCCGACCGATCCTCCGGTGAGGGCTCTTTTCCTGGCTTGCACGTGGCCGCCATCTTGCTGTGTGCTGCACGACGTGCTCTTTGCAGGTCCACAGAGAGAAACAGCACTGGGCTCTCTTCCCTCTTACAAGGATGCTCCTCTTATTACGGGAGCTCCAGCCTCGTGGCCTTGGCTAACCTAATCACCTCCCAAAGACCCCCACCTCCTAATACAATCAACACGGGGTCAGGACTTCAATGTACGAATTTTCAGGGGACACACTCGGTCTGTAACGCTGTGCGTTTGTTCCAGACGGCCAGCCACTGGCCAGTGCCCTGAGAAGCAGGGTGTCTGCCCTGGCTCCAGAGCCACCCTCTGTGCAGGGACAGCGTCACGGCACTGCCTCACCGGAGGACTGGCTGCCTGGCTCTCCCGTCCCCCCATCTGCTAATTCTAAGGGAGTGGCTGCTTCTTTGAAAAGTTCAGCTTTTAACACTGCTGTCTCCCACCAGGTTCCCTTGCCCTCAACTATACACTCCAGAAAAGCTAACTGCTAACAGCCATAATAACAAGAGAGCTCCACTGAGAAAGAGGTTTCAAAGCCGGCTTGTACGTAAAGGAGGGAAAAAAGGTCAGTCTTTTCTTCTCAAGAACTCGGCATTTTATCATCTCTCCCGCCTGCTACATAATGAAATAGTAGCATCAGACAGATCTTCTTAGAAAGCGTACCGGGGACCGAGAGACACATTACTCCATCTCGAATCAGCAACGTGCAAATGTCTGCACGCGTTTCTCAGAACCATGCAGTGAAAAGGAGGCCTTCATGGGGAATATAAACCCACTGCATCAAAATGTGCTTTTTGAAACACAAAGTTAAGATGTTATAAAAGTAAAGCAAAATACGTATCTAAAACAGGAGCCGGAGGTCTTCATGGTGAACACGGCAGAATGAAGTCACGTTCACCCCCACTCCCTCCCCAAACCACTAAAATGACAGCAAAGGGACGAACACTGGGTGTCGGCCCATGAGGACACAGCGAGCAGGGAGGAGACAGGAGCAGAAAGAGAGGCTGGCCCCATTTCAGAAGACGGGAAGCAGCAGCGGGCCAGCACCACCTCCACAGAGAGGATGCGGAAAACTCAACCTGCACGTGGCGGGGGTAGCGAGAGGGTAGAGATCAGCAAAGAGCGAGCTCGGCTGGACTGCAGAATCCTCAAAGACCGAGAAAGTGGGGGTACCTGGTACACTGGAGGGCCCGGGTGGGGTGGGGATAAAAGCAGACGGACTGCGGCACCCGGGTGGCTCAGTCGGTGGAGTGTCCTACTTCGGCTCACATCACGATCTCACGGTTCGTGGGTTCGAGCCCCGCATCGGGCTCTGTGCTGATGGCTCGGAGCCTGGAGCCTGCTTTGGATTCTGTGTCTCCCTCTCTCTCTGCCCCTCCCCCGCTCACGCTCCGTCTCCCTCTGTCTCAAAAATAAATAAACATTCAAGGGGGAAAAAAAAAAAAAAAGCAGATGGACTGGTTACGTCTCTTCTAAACACCCAAATGGCTGCTCCTATCAGAAGTCGGGAGGGGTCCTCTCTGGAGGGGCTCAGGGCTCAGGGCCGGCTGAAAACAGGGGGACACATCTACACTCTGAATGGCAAGGCAGCCCCCCACCCCAAGCCTTCCCAAAAAGGAATGACAACCACAGTATACTACGTGGCTCGGCTGTAAGCAACATCTCACAGTCCTGACAATATAAAAACTGAGTTATCGGTTAAAGCAAATTGACGGAAAGAAGGTGGGATAGGAGAGCCAGGTCAAATCCTTATCTTCCATCGTGGGCTCAACGGACAATATCTAAAATAGCAGTCTGAGCAAGCGACTTTGAAAAATGTGGGCAAGCATCCAAAGAAACAGCTACAAGACTTGAGAAGAGTTCCCTCGGGGGAACAGCATGTGGAACAGTCAGGCAAGGGACTAACGCTGGGCTTACAAATCTTACAGGATTCCTTATTCGCCCCTTTGTGTTCCTTTGATGAACACAGAATTATACTGGGGGGAAAAAAACCTGAGCCTCCAAGGTACGCAGGTCCTGAGAGTGCGAACCCCTGCACGCTACAAAACGTGTGTCGTAGCCTGGGGACTATTAGTTTCCTATAGTAACACTTAATTTTATTACAAGTTTTACCGCCACAGTTAAAGGTTTTTACAATAGCAGATGCCTTCCCTCCCACACGTCAATTAATCTGCAAATTCGCTCAGGTTGTAGAAATAATGAGGCGTGGATAGCTTTTGCCACCGGTGAGCACTGCCATCAGGAGGTGGACGGGTGGGCGAGGCGCTGATCCGGGGCCGCGTGCCAAAGTCGCCTGCGTGACCCGAGAACCGCACTGCCATCAGCCCCCAGGGCCCGAACGACCCAGCCCTGGCTTCAAATCAGGACCAAGAGCGTGGCAACCACCTTGAAAACTGGAAAACAATGGAAAAATTCTAGAGACGCGCGGGGGCGTGAGAGACCGTCTATGCCTCATGAAACAAAATCATGGCTCCGAGGCTCCTTTTTATAGGTTCTCATTCGGTGTTTACCAAGAAAGTAAACTTTCTGAAAAGAAAGGATGTGGCAACTCCGAACTCAACTTTGGACTGTAATTTGGCAAAGCCACCTATCGAGCCCACACATTTGATTTTTTTTCTTCTTTCTGAAAGAGCTGAACCGAAGTAACCAATGTTGTTTCAAAACACAGGGGTTGAAAATAGTTACGCCGCTTCCGGCTCTGCCAAAGAACTGTCTCTCCTCTTCTTTTCACTTAAATCCGTTTGTTTTTTTTTTTTAATGACCTAAAGGATAAGACGAACGAGAAGACACTTTTTCATTTTCACCTATGCAAATAACATTTTGTACAGAACAAGCTATGAGCTGCAGATCTGAGCTACTTGGGGAGCTGAGAGGTCTCGGGAGGCAGGGCAAATCTGGGGGGGGGGGGGGGGGGGAGGGTCCCGACCCCCCCCGCTGCACTCAGTTCTCCTGGTTCCACTTGCTCTCGGAAATGGCTCTTTTCCACCCAAGCCTCTCTTGCCCCCCGTCCCTAAGCCTTGCAGTGAGGCCAGTCTCCCAGCGGGCACAACCTGGCATCGCACCCCACGCTGAGCCTTCTTTCTAGTCTGTGATAAATTGTCTAAGTGTGAATAAGCATTTCAAAAGGCTTCCTGCTTTGAGATTTCGCCTTCCCAGCAAATGAAAATAGGCGTCTACAGCAGCCTGACAGGTAGCAACAACACATTTTCTTCCTCGCAACTGGTCTGGACTAGAAGTAAACCATTGCTCAAATATTCCTCGTTCCCCACCCCGCCAAAAGCAGCAGTCTCCTGCATGGTGTCTGTCTCTCTGAACATGTCACTCTCTTAAGAATGCCCGTCATAGCCTCTGGATTTTGAGGACAATAATTTTCTTTACACGCCTATGAAAGCAATCCAAAGTTCCCCTGACATTTTCTGACCCGCCATTGTCTGTAAAGGGCACAGGTTAACAATGTTTAAGAAAAGATCACATACAATATATAAATCATGAAGATTCCCGGGACGATGTTTGGTCCGGGGCTTCAGATTCAATACCGTATTACCAAGAAACGAAACCACTTTCCTTTTCACTTGTGGACCTGGGCTCAAAAATCACCATTAAAATGCCAACAAAGGCATTTTTGGATCTACAATCATTTGACATTTTTTCTAAGAAAATTTAAATTTGCAAAACTTTGGTAAATTTAGAGTCTTATGAAGTGCCACCCACCTCCCCTTCCACTCCCCTAAAAAGGGCAAGAAAATTCATCATCAAAGGTTACCCTCCATGGAATGTCATCAGAGTGCGGCATTTCAGCACATGCATTTGTGTATATAAATCTCCAACTGTTCTGAGATCTCTGCCGTCACTGGCATAACCATGAGTTAATAATGGAACGGCGGCCTTCCTGAGCTCCTCTTTGTTTTCCCTTTCTGTCAGTGGAACTTAGATCCTTCGCGTTCTGCCCAATTCTCTTGATCCTGTCTGGCAGAAAAGTAAGGGGAAGACACCTTCCTTCCTTCCCCACCGACCTCCCTCCGCACTCAGGAACCCAAGGGCGTTCGTAACTTGGTGATTAAAAATACACTATTTTTACTTCAAAAGTTCAACCGTAACACATTCCCTTCTTTAAAAATTTTATAACATCTACACTTTCAATTTGAGATTTTTCATTCATGCCAGGTGAGCCTCTTATGTTCTATATTAAATGCGAGGCATGTGCGATCAGCACCATTAATAATATAACAGTGCCAATCTCAGAAGCAGCAACACAGCACCAATCCACAGCCTTGCATGAGTAGATGTGGAACCATGAGTACCACTGCAACCTTTATTAAATACATGGGAATAAGGAATGTGGCTTGCTGCTCCGCCCCTCCCTAGCTCAAGAATCAGGAGGAATTTTTCCCTTCTTCCCCAAAGGCATATCATTAGGACTCATAAATATAAAGATCTGAAACAGAAAACAAGTGATTACCTTTATTAGATTAAAGCGAGAAAGGGAATGTGAGTTTAAAAGTATTCGTGGACAAAACAAGATTATGAATTCATCAAAATGTATCAGACGCAAGGATTCAAGGTCACCAAAGGCGTCTACTCTGATTATAACGGAAAAGCAAACTCCGGTTCTCACTTCTCCAAGAACCGGTTTCCTAACAAGGCCTGCCCTTCGTTCTGATGCCATCACAGAGCTCTGTCCAAGGATGCAACCTGAGAAATGTTCTCTAGAAACGTCTGCAGAAGAATCACAAGGTACGCCTCACTGCCAGGTCCGAAACAGGGCTAAAAATGAGCAGGGGCTGAGAAATGAATCTCCAAATGACAGCTTGGGTCCTTGCCATGTCACCATAAAGACACTCGGCGGCACCCTCCTCGTCTCCGCAATCTCACGTGCTAGTTCACTCGGGGACGGCTGGTTCCTCCTTCCGCACGCAGCGGGTTCAGCGAGAGGACCTAACGAGGCACTGACCGTGGCCATCACCCTACACTCCTGTCCGGCTCCGAGCACAGGTCAACAGAGAGAGGCCCAAGGGAGGGGGACGTGACATATAGGTGTTGGTTACAGACCGTCAAATCGCCGACTGTAAAAAGGGGGGGACGGTTTGTGTGGAGTCTTCAGCTCTGAAAACGACCTGTGCAAGTGGCCAAGCTCCTTCACAGCATCGTAAACCCACCGGAGCACACGCACGCACATACACAGACATACACACCCACCTCGAGCGGGCGGTACGTCAACAGAAAACACGAACCAAGGCCCCGAGTCTAAGGAATTCCTAAAACAGTACGAACAGCCTCTAGAGGCCTGCTGGGTGCCAGGTACCTAGTCCTCACCGCACGGTGAAGGTGAAACGCAACCCGCCTCACCCGTGACGGAAGAAGCTTAGAGAAGTGAAGTCGCCCGCCCGGTCACACAGCTGATCCCAGATCCAGATGAACCCACGCTGCAAGTTTCATTACTAAGCTGTGCCGCCTCACAAACGGAATTTCATTTACTCAGTTATGACTGGTAATAATAAGGAAGAATAAACCCGTCCTGTGGATCTAACACGCCTGGCACTGCTCTCCATACAATATTGGGAAGAGAGAAACGAACAAAGCGGAAACTCCCACCCTCGTGCAGAGTACATTCCGGAGGGGATGGGAAAGATACTAAACAAAAGGCATTAAGTAAAGCATGCAAGATGATGTAAGTGATAATAAGAAGTACAGAGAGGGGGGCCTGGGTGGCTCAGTCGGCTGAGCGTCTGACTTCGAACTGGGTCATGATCTCGCGGTTCGTGAGTTCGAGCCCCGCGTCGGGCTCCGTGCTGACAGCTCGGAGCCCGGAGCCTGCTTCCGATTCTGTGTCTCCCTCTCTCTCTGCCCCTCCCCTGCTCATGCTCTGTCTCTGTCTCAAAAATAAATAAAAACATTAAAAAAAATTTTTTTAATAAAAAAGAAGAAGTACAGAGAGAAACAGCGGGGGGCAGCAGGTGGGGGTGGGGGAGCAGTGAGAGGGCTGCCAACCTTACACGGGGTGGGCAAGGGACGGCTCTCAGAGAAGGTGCCCCCTGAGCCAAGACTTGGAGGAAGCAACACATCTTTGAGGCAACCAAGGAAACTTCTGACAAGAGATGCGACCGCAGTCGGTCTCACACACCTCAACAGAGTGGGGGGGGCCTCCGCCCCTGACAGCCGCGTGGGACCCACGCTTCCCTTCCAAGCGTGAGGTCTCTGGCCTCACCGTTACTACACAGTGGCTGACTGCCGTGGGTCCTGAGCCCGCACCCCTTCTTCGTCCAGTTTGCCAAAATCCATTCCACACAAGGAGCGGTCCTGTTGCCACTGCTCAGCACGCACACCCTCCTGCACTTGGTTACACATAAAAGTAGAAATACGGGAATGTATTTGATCGCCCATGGGATGGGCAGAGGCCTGAGACCTAGACGACATAGAGCACGAGGCACTCGTCTCTGCTGCTGGCGAGTGTGAACTGGTACAACCACCGCGAAGGGCAAGGGGACAGTATCTGCCAGAATGGTAAGTACGGCTGCTCCTGGGCCGGTGCGTCACCCTCGAAACCCTTTCCGCGTATCCGCGCGGATACTTCCATACCCGGTGTTTGTAATAACAAAAGACCGGAAACCACCCTCATTCCCCCTACGGAGAAGTGGCCGTGGTACGTCCATCAAGTCGACTCTAACGAACTGTTCAAAAAGGCATGTGTGCAGGGCAGCGAGGGTGACACAGTGGCCTCTCAAAAGAGCAGGTCCGATAACTGTATTATGGCCATGGATGAAGACGCCTCCGTGGTTAAGAACGGAAGCGGCAGGATAAGGTATACTTGTTCTCCAGCGCTTTACCAGAACTTCCGGGAAGGGCACTGTGTATGAGGACAACCACAAAGCAAACGAGGCGCATGGAGGTAAAGAGTGGAGTTCGACACGCTACTCTCATCACTTCTCTGAAAGCCGGAAACATTTTCAAGACAAAAACTTGAAGAGAAGTGTTACGATCACGGCCAAGCCTCAGTAGGGGAAGCTCTGCCACACGGAGGCCACCGGAGCCCCTTCAAAGGGGAACAGGTGTCTGTGCGGGTGCCGGAAAAAGGGGTGGGGGGGAGGGCAGACGACTTCTCTTCGTACGTGGGTGACAGCTAGACCAAAGCTTCAGGCGGCCGGAACTCAACCAGCGACCTGTCCCCCGACCCAGCCAGAGACGCGATAAAGCCACATCCCACATGGGTCGGGGGTCAGGCGCTGTGTGGTCCACACTCCCAGTCCAGCCTAGCGTGAGCCGACGTTCCGAGTGACGGCTGCAAAAGGCCAGCAGACTCCTCAAAAGGGGTGGGAGGGAGGCAAAATTAAATTCATGTGCTGGACTGTTTAAAGCAGAAAAAGAGAGATTTGGGGAACATCCGAAAAAAGCTGCAGAACAGAAATATTCTCTGGCTAACACTTAATAAATGAGACCACTTCATTTTCCTAAGCATGGGGATGCATTCACAATACAGGTCTTTCAGTTTACGTGATACTGTTTTAACACGTGTTTTAACCATGTTAGTAATTACGACACCGGAACCCCCCGCCTGGTAAGACAGAGCACGAGGAAATGATTTCAGGTTTGAATCCTGGCTCTGCCACTTACTACCTGGATGATGCTGGCAAGTGCTTTAATCTCTTTACCCAGCTTCCTCATCTGTAAAACATAAACAACACGCGCATGTTTCACGGGGCTATCGGTGAAGACCTGAACACATCAATCACTGCAGAAACAGTACTGATTCTGCTTCCAGGGATATAGCTTCGGACCTCAAGGAGCTTACAGCCTGGAATGTGGACAGACTTCAAGCAGATAAGCCCCTAAACTACAAGTCAATGACCTTCACGACAAATGCCTCAAAGGCAAGGCACAGCTGCTACCAGGCTGCCCCAGAAGGACACTTCCAGCACAAGGAACGGCACGTGAAAAACAGAGGCAAGGGAGCTTGGCATGTTAAAGCGAAAGAAGAAACAGTGTGTGTGAAACGTACAGTCACCGCGCCAGGGACAGGTCGAGCACTCAACAGAGGCCGGGCAGCGGTTAACAGACCGTGCTCGGTAACAAGCACGCCCCTTGCCGTCACACTCACATATCACTCCACGCATCATGGAGAACCGCAGGCTTCCATAACGATGCACACGTGCAAATCTGAAATCAGCGCAAGCTTGATTCCTGGGCTCACTGGGAACTTGTTCAGACAACTTTGTGATTCAGCGTCACCTCCTGGAACGCAAGCATCAACAGCCGGGTGAGAAGCTCTCGAAGCTCACGGTTCAGGGAGGTACCTACATACCAGCTCGTTCGGCCCAAGGCGCCTGCACAAAACGCAAGTAAGCCAGGCTTTTAAAACAGGGGCTCTAGCAGTTGAAAGACTAGTTACTGGCACACAAAACAAACAGCGAGCAATTGAAATCCACGTAGTGGTTGGTAATTCCTATTTCAAAATCTAAAGCTTGGCTGGCATGGAGAACAGATGGCTGTGCACTACGCAAACATATCGACGGCAACGACGGGCTCGGGCTGGCTCTGGTGGCGCCGAAAGCAAGCTGGGGCTGCCGCGCCGGTGCGGGGAAGCGAGAACGGCCTGGCAGAGTCTCTGGGGAGCATCACCAGATGAGAAAAGGCAAAGGAGGCAGGGCGCCCCCCGAGCGGTCGCGGGCCAGGCAGAAGGGGCGTGTCTCCTACGCGTGGGCTCTGGCTGACACACAGCGTGTTCCCTTCCCGGAAAGGAGACGAGAAGGCCGACTTCCAGAGGCAGCAGAGACCTGCCACCTGCCTCCTCGACACCAGCTAAGTCCCGCCTGCCCCGCGAACACGACACCCCGGGCGGGGTGAGGACGGACCAGGGGCGCACCAACGCAAGTAAAATACAAAGGACGAACGGCGGTTCCGGTTGGTTGGATATGCCGGTTCGTCTAGTACAAGCTGCTACTGGAAAAGAGAAAACAAAGGCCCCAGAGAAAAGTGGCTTCACCAAGGCTGTGCTCTCATCCGTTTCCTTCACTCATTCATTCATTGCTGCCTTCGACAACTATTTACGGGCCACTTCCCAGAGTGTGCCAGGCATTGTCCCCGCACTTGGGAAGCATCCGCGAAGTACACAAAGAACACCTCCTAGCAGAAGAAGCCAGGCAAACAACAAGCTCTTTTTTCACATCCCTCAAATATATGGGTGTCAGATGAAGCGTGTTCGTTTTTACAGTGTGCACGGCAGGGGTCTTGGCTGGCGGTGGGGGGTGGGGGGGACGCTGCTAAGATACAGGTGGCGCTTGAGAGGAGGACTTCTGAGCAAAGACTGGATACTGGGATGTGTGGGGGACGAATGGCTGGCTCGGGTCCTAAGGTGACATGCAAGCATCCCTGGCACGTTTCAGAGTCAGCAAGGAGGCTGAGGCTGGAGCAGGGAGAACCAAGGGGAGGGGAGACGCAGTGCGGGGGGCTGGGGCCCTTCCGCCGGCCAAGGTGGGAGCAACGGAGGGCGTCAAGCAGAGGAGTCACCTGACTTTCCTTGCTAAAGGCCTCTGGCTGCTGGTCGGGAATCGACCACAGGAGCGAGATGAGCCAACGAGTCCACGGCAGGCCCAGACCGAGGCCGTGAGGGTCAACCTGGCTTAACAATGGCTTCCAATCTAACTAACAGGCATTATTTTGGGTCCGGTGCTTTCCACTTGGATTACTAGATTGCAAGGGATGCCACACAACAAAGAAACTCCCCACAGAATAAATGGCTGATGATTTCTAGATGGAGAAGAACTTTTCAAGCTTGAAAGCAACGTAAGAACACGACGAGAACCGTGAGATTTGACGCACAAACGTTTTAACTTTTTATCCTCGAACCTGCCGTTCACTGAGTGTCGCGCACCGCGTCAGGCGCTAAGAGGCGGGAGAGCTCAGGGGCCCGTTCCCCACCACCTAGTTGTGTAACGTAGGCTCTCGGCCCCTGGGCTCCTCACCTCTAAAAAGAGAACAGTAACACACCTCAGGGCTGCTGGGGGATTAAATGTGTTAATTTAATTTAACGGTGCCTGGCACAGGGCAAGTGCTCAATAAACATCGGCCACCGTTATCCCTGGCTGCCACGGAGCGGTCCTCGTGCGGGCCCCGTGCCACCGTACTGACGGAAGAAAACAAGACAGGCTCTCGCGGCAGTGGACACTGAGCTGAATCCCCACCCGGGGCGTCTCACGGCAAAGGCCACACCGCGTCCGCTTCTGGAGGGAGAGCCCTCCTTCGAGCGAGTCCTCGTGGACAATGACAGATGAGGAAGAGGAAGCAGCAGGCGCGTGTTCCCTGCACAAGAATCACTCCCTCGGCAGCCCCCACGTGCCGCACCAGGGGAAGGTCTAGGGAGACCCTACCTCCAGGAGCTTTCGGGGGGGCATGCTTCACTTCTGGGACCACCCGTCCCTCCCTTTTGGAAGAGGAACCTCTAAGGCCTCTTTAGGCTCTCCAGCTCTGGAATGCCATGATTCCGTGTTTTTTCTTGTTTTGTTTCCTAAGACCCCAGGAGGGGGAAGAGAAGAAAAGCAGGACATTTTCTAACCAGAAAACAGACAACGTATATCCCCCTTCACGTTCACTCACACTGCCACGCCTGTCATCAACGACTTGCGCAGCGCTTTCCAAACCGTTGTCAGATACAAATTGATTACGTGTGAGATTTTACCTCCTTGTGCTCCGCATCAGCCCCCACGCGTGGGCCAATGGACACCGAACAAACCTGGCCCTTTCAAGCCGTGGGAGCCTCATTCTCCTCCCTGCGGCGGGGAGATGAATTATTAAGAGATGAAAAAGCCAGGGCCGTCACCTTTCTGCTTTATTTCCCTATGGGAGAATGGTTTAAACCGAACCGGGTAACAGGCTGCGCGGCAGGTTACTTAAGAAGAGCCGTTTATAAAGCGCGTCTGTCACAGTGGACGCTGAGGGGTGGGGCCCGATGGACGGCGACCGAGCTGAGGCGGCTCCGCCATCGGAGAAGGTGTCACCTGACAGCCGCCTGCCCACGCAAATGTCACGAGGCAGCTATAAATAGGGTCTGAAACCCATACGCGGGGCCAAAGTGCGATGCGGCGAACAAACATGTTTACTTTTAGCGCTGCCCTGATGGGAACAGACGGCGGAGCAGAACTACACCCGGACCTTGCGGCCCATCGAGGCTGAGATCTGGATCAAGGACACGATGGTCCCGATAAGTGTCAAAAGTGACAAAGCATGACGCGTCCCCAGCAGACTCTGCCTCTGCCCGCCGCGCCCGGCACGGGCACTGCCCGGCAGCTCGCAGGCGGCTCCGCGGCCCTTTTGTTACTCTGCCCGTTTTGTGAATTTCAGAGGCGACGGACGCTGACCGTTTCGCCTGTGCTGAGACCGGGCGGGGGAAGGGGCCAGCAGCCCTGCTCCAAAGCGCGAGGGGTCAGGACGCCGCGGGTGTGGCTCCCAAGTTATCCACGGAGCAGGGCGATGCGCCCACCGTGCCGGCATTAGTATTAAGACCAAACCGTTGGGGCGCCTGGGTGGCTCGGTCGGTTAAGCGTCCGACTTCAGCTCAGGTCATGATCTCACGGTCTGTGGGTTCGAGCCCCGCGTCGGGCCCTGTGCAGACAGCTCAGAGCCTGGAGCCTGTTTCAGATTCTGTGTCTCCCTCCCTCTCTGACCCTCCCCCGTTCATGCTCTGTCTCTCTCTGTCTCAAAAATAAATAAACGTTAAAAAAAAAAAATTAAAAAAAAAAAAAAAAGACCAAACCGTGGGCCGCAGAGAAGAGTAAAAGGGAGGACCAAGAAAGAGAAAATAAAGTAGAAGAGGGCCAGAGAAGGAGAGAACAAAAACACAAAGGCAGGTCAAAAGAGGGCGGCCAACAGCTCCTGGGGGTGACGGGAAGGAGCTGCAGGCCGGAGGGGAAGGCGGTGGCGAGCCGAGGTGGCAAGCGGATGGCTGCGGCTGGGACGCCTGACTCTCGCCTTCGGCTCAGGTCACTGTCTCATGGTCCCTGGGTTCGAGCTCCGCATTGGGCTCCACGTTGACGGTGCGGAGCCTGCTTGGGATTCCGTCTCCCTCTCTCTCTGCCCCTCCCCTGCTCGCTCTCTCTCAAAATAAACGAACATTAAAAACAATTTTTTAATAAAAAAGAAAAGAAAAGAAAAGAAAAGAAAAGAAAAGAAAAGAAAAGAAAAGAGGGGCTCAGGGGCACAGACACGATGATGCCACGGGCGCATCTTCATGGCTGTGACACCCACCGCCTTTCACCATCAGCTCTGTGATCTGGACTCAAGGAGCCATTCTGTGGACTCCAAGCTCTGGAAAGAATAAGGTTTGGTATGGGTAGGGGTGGCATTACATGTGTGTTTACCTTCGGGAACTGGGCTCTGTGGAGGAGACTGCCCCGCCCCAGAGGGCTCTGTCCACAGAGCACAGCCTCGCCCTCCCGCCCAGGGCTGCAGCGCGGTCCCACGCCCATCAGCCGGCCTTGGGTGCCCGCGTGCATCTGACAAAGCTCCAGTTGAGAGCTAACCCCTGCTACCAAAAAATGTGCAGCCACAGGATTTGGGGACAAAAAAAAAAAAAAAATTATGTTTTACAATTTTTAAATATTCAGTGTGGCTTCAAAACTTAGGACCGAAGTCCAAATTAGTTCTGCGTGGCAAAGAAAAAAGGGGAAAAATTCTGTCCGGAGCCATCATGTGCCGGCACATTCACGGGGCCTGGCCTAGCATGGCAGCTGTCACTGACTTTCTTCTTCTCAAGAATGCAAATGATTAAGATAGATTAAATACCTACTTTGCTTAAATACTCTTGATAATGAGTTTCTTTCCTTCTTTTAAGGGTGTTTGATGTTGGCAGTTGATGGATCTTGAGTTAAATTGTTTTAATTCAAAACAGCACCATCTGTTGTTAGGATCTGCCGGCTCAAGAGAGGAGGCAAGAAACACACTGCTGAGAGCCAGAGAAGGTGCCGAGTAATGATGGAGAGACGCGTGGAGGGAGGCAGGTGTTGCGGTGGAAAGAGCACTACAGATGGGAGGTTCAGAGACCAGGGTTCCCGTCCCGGCTCAGGCCCTGTGTGGCCCTAAGATCTGGGACTCCGTTTCTTCCTCTACAAGATGGGAGGTTGGCTTGAAGATGGTGACGATGGGGACACTGGCAGTCACTGCTGGCAGCTGCAATTGTCGATGCACACTGTGTGCCAGGCACTGAGATACGGGCTGCACATAAATGATCTCATTTATACCCGTTTTATACCTTGTTTAAGCTCCTTACGCCCAAGAGTATGTGTCCTAATGTCCCCATTTCACAGATAAGCAGCCTGAACTCAAGAGAGGTGAAGTCAGTCCCTTGTCCAAGCTCACACAGCCAAGCCAGGGGTGAGAAGGCCAAGCAGGTTTGTGTCTCTGGAGACTGCACATGTAACCAGGGTGCCACACTGCCCAGCAGCCTTCAGGACTGAAGAGCCCTACGGTTCCTACCCCCCCGGTGTCCAGTCTAGTGGCCACGACCTGCGTTCGCGGACCGCAGATACTCAGGTACTGCCGAAGCAAAACCGCGATGAGGGCTAAGCGTCCCGGAAGCTGGACTCCCGGTCTGGAGCGGACGCTGCGGCACCTGGTGCTACCGCTAGATACGTCGTATTTATTTACTAGGGTCCACCTGCAACGCACACCTGTGATCCGAACGCTGATGTGAGTCGTAAAAACTAACAAAAACTGGACTAGGTCCAATGGAAAATCCCCAGCATTTGATTTTTTGAAAGGCTAGCTAAGTATCTTCCAAGAGACGTTTATTTACTCGGAACCGTGACATTGTATAAAAGGAAGGATCGTGTTCCCGTTAATCAGGGGACACCACCTCTACCGCCTCCAGACGTGGAAACGAACTGCGGGGATGAACACCGACATTCCACAGACCACCAGTTTACTTTCTGAGGGGCAAGGTGCGTCTCCTGGTAACACCTAAGTGGGCAAACGTAAGACTCTCCGGGATAAGAGCGCTGCTTCCAAACGACCTGGAAATCTACGGAGTCAAAATCAGGAGGGTGAGGGGACAGGGAAAACCTACCACCGCCAAAGTGGAGAGGTAGTGCAGTGTCTCCAAAAAGAAAGGAAAAGTAACAGTCGTTCCAGAAACCCAAGATTTAGGGGCTGGTATCACAGCTGTTTTCACCGCTGCACCCTGGGCAACGCACTTCACCCTTTGAAGGCTCAACTTTCCCATCTACCACGTTGAAAAACAAAACAAATCAAAACAAAAACAAAGGAATACAAACGTCTGCCTTCAGGAGATGGTAAGCGCACCGTTCAGAGTACCCACGGCTCAGCCACAGCAGCTACACTGGTGGACCTCAGGGAGAGGCGTGAGTGAGGAGGGGCTCACGGGCACCTGGGCGCCCCCCCCCCCCAGTTCTGCTTCCTGAACTAGGGGTGGGTCCGAGGTGTTCACGTCGTCATTATTTACACACTTCGTATGCTCACCCTTCATGTACTAATAGACCCATTTTAATATATGAAGTCTTTCATAAAGTTTTAAGAAAGGGAAAGCTCTTCTGATTCCCTACAGCGGAGAGCAAACAAAAAGGTATGCTACTGGAAAAGAGTAAACTGGGAGAAGTGACTTTCGTTAGAATTTAAGCAAGCAGATTTAAAAAGGAATTCCAACGGTCAGTAACTTATTTATAACTCAGACAAAGATCCCCTGGGCAAGAAGCAACCCTCAACAGCACGGCAGACAGCAGTGCGCGCGTGCGGGGAGGACAGAAAACGACCACCCGTGTGACCAGAAAGGGGCAAAACGTGCGGCAGCAACACGCAAGCATCGCCTCTTGTCTGGGAGCTGGCAAAGGTGCCCAGGCTCACACCCGGCGCTGACAGCACGCGAAGAGAGCGGAAGTCACGTCCGCTGCGGTCAAGGGGGTCAACGGGGACGGTTACTTTCTTCTCGCGTTTGCTGTATTTTCTAAATTTCTATAATTCACCGGTTACTTTCATGATTAAAAATGCAATTTTTTCAAGTGACTCGGGAAGGAAAGGAAAGGAAAGGAAAAGAAGGAAAGGAAAGGAAAGGAAAGGAAAGGAAAGGAAAGGAAAGGAAAGGAAAAAAGAAAACAGAAAAGTTAAAGAAAAAAGGAGACACAGAAGGACAAGAGGGAGAGGTGAACATGACCCCAGCTTTGGAAATCGGGCAAAGCCCAGGCTCCAGCACTTGGCAGCCATGCGACATGAGGGAGGTCTCGGACCCCCATGTTCAGCATGTCCTCAGTGAAAGGGGGACAGCAACGCAGACGGTGCAGTTACTTCGAGGGTCAGAGACAACATAAGGCACCTAGCACAGGGTCTGACCCTCTGCGAACGCACTCTCTGTAAACACTTTCTAAAGGTATCCCTCCTGTTCCCGCCGTCGCCTTTCTCCGTGGTCTTTCCGCCGAAGCGCCCAGTGCGGGGTTGGGGGAGTTGGGTGCCCCAGCCTGCCCCGCAGGACGAGGGGACTTCACCTCTCCCGGATGCGTTCTATTGGCAGCCTGACTGCCCGCCTTGCCACATTTGCAGCAGCTTGCAAGCTAACTTTGTTTCTAATTATCTGCTTTGCAGTTGGATCTGCTGACCTCACATCTGAAGGACAGTCCTGTATCTGCTTAAATGATCAAAAACAATGCACATTTATTTTACCCACAAAGCCCACAGTTGGAAAATTACCTGTAGAACGGTGTCAAATGAAGACACATTTCATTTTTTTCACGTCTGGTCAGTTTGCATTTAATGAGGAGCATACCATCAACAAGGCAAAAATAAAATTTACTCAATTTGGTTGAGATGCTCAAAAACAGGAAAAAATGTTGATTCAGAGCATTACCCCCACGCCATCCACCGAAAGTAATTTTAGATCGATTCGAGTTAAAAGTATGAAGTCACAGAAAAACATGGCAGAGAAAAGATGTGAATGTCTCACAGCTACTTTCTGAGTTTACAGAGACAGAAGACAAAAAGAAAAAGACCAAGCAGATTTGACTAAATAAACGCTTAAAACTTCGGTGTGTTCAAAAAAGAAAATATAACAACATCTGAGGCAAACAACAAATTGGGAAGATATATGCAGAAGCAAAACAAGGCTTAATATTAATAGTTTTAAAGAGCAACAATGAAAAATATTTGCGCAAAGTATGCCAAGACGTGTGTTCGAGAATATTCCCTGCGGCGTATTTTTAAGCGTAAAGTAAGTTGGCTACCTGTCCATCAATGGGAGACAGGTACAGCACGTTACCCAGGACATCCCCGTGACGGAGTACTGGGCGGATGGCTCATACACATAGGATCTAGACATACATTGCTGAAGGAAAGAAAATGGTGAAGTAATGTGTTTAGTATGATCCCACATTTGCGTTTTGTAATCCCCCCCACACACTCATCCACACAAAAATCCTAAAGAGCTACCATCAGGCTGTTAAGTAGTTGTATCTAGAGTAATAAAGGGAGCAGAGAGGGAGGGAATCTCACCCCAACTATTTATTTTCTACTCTTTAGACCTCTATGTCTGTTTGCTTGTTTTACAGCAGATACTATCCGTTGTGACAAAACAATACCGTGGCAGCTACTTCTAACTGCTTGTCGGTATCCATTCTCCTTTACTTCCTTGGTCACAGAAACGCCAAGCTTTTCAACAGGACTCAAAGCTGTCCAACCAAAAGACTACATTTCTCAGCAACCCTTGCAGCTAAGTACAGCCAAGTGTCTAAGTGCTGGCCGATAAGCTGTTAGCAAAATGTTCTGGAAGGTTCCAGGAAAACTCCTTAAAAGCTCACGATGAGTGCCTTTTGCCCCTTTCTTCACTCCTTCCAGGTTGCTGCTGAAGATGAGAACGGGACAACTAGAGCTCCAGTAGCCATACTGGGCAACTGGGAATGAGCTACGCACGGCAAAGCAACAGGATAAATGCAACCTTCATCCCTGGCATCACGGAGCTCCCGTAGCAGCCCGGGAATATTTCAAGAGGACTACGTTATCTACAACCAAACCCGACTCTGACAAAAACAAATTTCTAGGTCTACATTTAGCAAATTCAAAGACGATGGATCAGAATTGGCAAATGAGGAGAAGAAAGGAGGTACCTCTAGGTAATAAATACAGAGGCGGAAGTTCAACCTCAATACTCATTAAGGAAGCAAACTAACACAGCAGGCTGCTGTGGCTCACCCAGCACCTGAGTACAGACGGGGGTACTTCTATTTTGACAATTTTTTCCAGGGCTCGTGAAAGTGCACTGACACAGACCAACTAATATTGCTATGGATTGTAAAAAAAATCCATCCCTCGTCCTGGATCCAGGTACGAGAGCAAGCATCTTCCACCCCGTCTCTCCACTGACTGCACCTGGAACACCCAGACAGAGCGTACAGAGCAGTTATCTGAGATTCTGAGAAGTAAACGGCAACAGGTGAATTCGGGAGGAAGACCAGAATTCGAAGTACCACTGAGTCAGAGATGAGTTTACCCGCTGGTATCTTCAGCCCGTACTCAATGCCCCCCCAAACTGTAAGTGTCATCGGTGCAAAGTGACGCACCCCAGGAAAAGGTCTCTAGTTCTGGCTCAAGGAATGGGAAAGGGTCACCTAGCTGACGGAGAGTAATGGGCAAAATCACCTGTTGGTCTTTTCCTTCTCTCCATTTTCTTATGTCCCAGCCCCTTGGCAATCACAGCAGTGGTGGTAACAACATTAGCAGCTAACAGGGCCTAAAATCTTGAGGCTAAGGAAACTCACTTTTTCAATCAGAGGAACTATAGTCCCAAGAGACTGAAGGATCTCCCTCTCTCTCCCTCTCTCTCCCTCTCTCTCCCCCTCTCTCCCCCTCTCTCTCCCTCTCTCTCCCCCTCTCCCTCTCTCTCCCTCCCTCTCTCTCTCTCTCCCCCTCTCTCTCTCCCTCTCTCTCCCTCTCTCCCTCTCTCTCTCTCTCTCCCCCTCTCTCTCTCTCTCTCTCTCTCTCACACACACACACACACCGCCTTGCTTTCATTCTGTCTACCCTCCCATCACTTTGCCACAAACGCAACAGTGAGAAGCACGTAGCATAGAAGGGCAAATAAAACCCCAGTTCTTTGGCCAAGAACCACAAAGGAGAGACCTACAGAATCAGAAATTACAAGAGAGATTGCGGAAAGAGAAATACCTGGGGAAGGAAACTCATAAGTTGTTTATGAACTCCTGTCTTCGTCTCTAAGCTATACAAGCATGGATTTGACCCCAGAGAGCATAAAACAGACTCTAACAACTCAACTGTGGGACAGATGACCACCAAGTCTGAGACACTGAGGGGCATGCACATGAGACAGTTTGGAATATTCACGCAAAGGCTTTGAAAATGAAACTAACAGGGTGCCTGGGTGGCTCAGTCAGTTAAGCGTCCGACTTCGGCTCAGGTTAGATCTCGTGGCTCGTGAATTTGAGCCCCATGTCAGGCTCTCTGCTGTCAGCGCAGAGCCCGCTTTGGATCCTCAGTACCCCTCCTGCCCTCTCTCTGCCCCTCCCCCCCCAAATAAGTAAACATTAAAAACAAAACTAAAGTAACATTGAAACCACAACCCATTGAAGATGGATCTGAACCTGCAGCCCAAACCCAACAGGGTCAACTGCCTCCTAAGACAAAAATTCCCATATTCCCCTCCCCTCAAAATCCATACTCCCTTTAGAGTTTAAACAGATTCTCCTCCAATACTATTAAAATGTCTAAGGTACAATCCAAAATTGCTTTGCATGTAAATGATAAGGAAAATCTCAACACACATATGTAAAAATGCCACCACGAGATGACAGAGATGTTGAAGGTTTCTGACATTGACATTAAATGGCTATTACAAAAATGCTCCAACAAGTAAGGGCAAACATTCTGGAAATGAATAGAAAAACAAAAAGTCTCAACAAAGAAAAAGAAGACAGAAAGAAGAGCCAAATGGAAGCTTTAGGAGGACACACACACACACACACACACACCACCCCCCTTGGTCCATTTGGCTCCTCTGCAGAAGTTCAACTGGTGATTTATGGTTTTGTAATAAAGCTTGTCCAAATCCTGAAAAATACAAAAATCCACACCGTTTCACCCAGTAATTCTACTTCTGGGACTCTATCCTCCAAGGACCACCCTATGTCCTCTAAGAACCTTATAAAGTTCTCCTAAATAAAGAGAAAATATTGTGCACAGAGATGTTTATTCCATCCATCTTTGTAACAGTGGTAAACTAAATGCCCAAGCTGGTAGGGTAATGGTATGGGAAACTACGGTAGATGCCCTGCATAGAACGTTATACAGTTTTCTCAATTTAAATTTTCTGAATACTATATAATAATATTGCCCTATAATATCACCAAAATTTCTTAGGGAAATGGGGTGGGGGTAGATTTCATTGTACGTGAAGAATAAACACAACACAACAAAGCTAAACATAAGAACATTTACCTAGAAAAAAAAAAGACTAGAGGAAAGGAACATCAGAGTGTTAACAGCACTAAACTCTAAATAGAGGGATTACAGATGACTTTTTTTTCTTCTGTTTCTGTTTTTCAGATTGGGATAATGAGCACCCTTTACTTTGAAAACAATGATTAACTGCTTCACACACACACACACACACACACACACACACACACACCCCTCTATCTTGCAAACAGTCTCAACATGATCTCTCGAGACACTAAGTCATGTTACAGGTTTTCCAACCAAAATTTTCCTCTCCAGAATGAAAAGAAATGTTCCCCGAATGCAAGAATCTCAAATCACCCTTGTTTTTAGTCCTCCAGTCAACTACTATGGCCAGGGAAAACACTCCCACTGCTGACAGTTAATAAATAATGTGAAATTATGCAGACTATTCAAATCAGACCAGTCCTCCTTATTAGGGAAAAAAAATTAATATGACACATTTGCAGGAACACCACTCCAAAGTAGCTTGGTCTCTGTGGACAATTACAGAATGTCAAGCTGTCACACAGAACACCACTAATAACTAAAGCGTTCTTTTGATTCCTCGTAACTTAAAGGTCCCCACCCTCCCAAACTGTCAAGGAGGCCCCTTCCCCTCCAT
The DNA here is from genome assembly GCF_023721935.1 of Panthera uncia. Taxonomy (NCBI): domain Eukaryota; kingdom Metazoa; phylum Chordata; class Mammalia; order Carnivora; family Felidae; genus Panthera; species Panthera uncia. The sequence continues at coordinate 87,348,415 of NC_064807.1, forward strand.
CTGTTCTACAGTTCCAGGCTTAACATGAAAGGCCAACAGCAGAACCCCTCCGGACCCGTCAGCTCAGCTCATCAACCACAAGGAGGAGCCAGCCCATTCTGCGGCCACGGCCCGTCCTTCATCGGACACCCCGGTAACGGGGTGGAGGGCACGGCTCCGGCAGCACGCTGGGGTGTCATCCGTGCACGTTAGGATTTCCATGAGCAAAACAGACCATTTCTAAGCCACGGCAGAGTAGCTGTGACTAATTTTCAGGATAAAAAATGCATACTGGGTTTCTGCCCTTTAAGCACAGGGGTAGCTGCTTAGTAAATCAGAGGTGTGCTGTTAAAAGCAAATCGTGTCGAAGGACAGCACAAAGTCAACTATGGTACCCGGGCAATCTGGTATCTTCTTCAATCTTCCTGAAATGTGATTAAGCATGACCTTTAAGAGTAGTGGATCGACCAATCAATTTCGGTGCAACAACCTTGCTTGTGACACAGGAGTGTGCCCCGTAGAGGGAGGAGCCTACCATGGCTGCGGGGCCTAACCATCTCATCGTATAGGAAAAGTTCCCGAGATTTATCTCAATTGATTTTACTTGCAAGAAAAACACATCATCAAACTGCAACCTCAGCAGGACACGAAAGGTCGGTCTTGGCTTCTTGAGGGATGAACTCGATATCAATAGTTATTAGGACACATTCATACAAGATACACAGGAGAGACGGAGAGAAGACGCTGGTAATCTTACTTAATCCTGATGCGGCCCTAAATCGGGCTCTGCAGACTGTGGGAAAAATCAAGGAAACACTTCAATGTTCCTGAGGTGAGATTCTGTACGCATGCGCTTGCATTTGGAGCCAGAAGAGCAGGGATTCTAGAACCTTGTGCGGGCAGGCATCGGGCAAGGAGCTGGAGGGTCACCAGGCGATGTTTCGCTGCTCCTCGCGGCTCTCGGTGACAAATTGGTAAGGTCTGGCTGAAGGTCCCACAGAGTCCTGGGCGGCCTAACTGGGAACACGCGCAGGGTCGCGGAGTGCTTAGACCGAGGCAGGACCTTACAGTCAGAAGGGGCAGGGAGAGAAACCGGGCGCTTCGGGCACTCCACAGCAGCGCGCGGCCTCTCTGGTCTGCCAACTGTCGGCAAGGCTGGTTCCCAGAACCCTACGCTACCCTAACCACACATTCAAGCCTCGGGAAAAGCAGCAAACGGAAACCACTGCCAGAAAGAAATGGAGGCAATCCGAAAAGAACAAAAAAAGGTAAAACTTCTTCAAAGGAATCCGGAACTGGGAGATACATAGGTGTGTGTACATGAACACGTACACATACACGCATGTAAGTATACAGATCTTGCATGGTCCTAAAATAAAGTTATTCCTTTTTCTTAAACCTAACGCCACAGAGTCATTGAGCTCAAGCCCGAAAAACTGGAGAAATCAACCATTTCCTAGACGGTGGAACAGGCCTGATCGTATGTTATCACCAACTTCACAAACACGGAGGCATCACTGGCGATGTAAGACAAACAGCACTGAATGACACGGTTCTAGTCAGAGCCAGGTGACATGGGAAATGTCCCAGAAGAAGTGAGAGCAGGTAGGCTTTCGGGAAGGGGGAGGATCTGGGAAGAAGAGAGGAGAGAAGGGTGCTCTGGAAGAGGCAGAACACCAGCAAAAGGGAAATCTGCAAAGTACAAGGTACGTTCCAGGGACAGAAAGTTGAATCGGACTGAAGGAAGACTGCACGTGAGGCCTCAGGTGGCAGGTGAGAGGCGGTCAGGGTGGGCCTCGGTCTGAATGCCAGGCTCGGAGGGCAGGCGGCTGCCGGCGGGATCACCCTGAAGACGCCGACCTCTCTGGCTGACAATGTCCAGCAAGGCAAGACCCCAGAAGAGACAGGGTCCAGGCCCTCCTATATTCACAGGGAAAAGAACACTAGGAAATCGATAGAAATTACAGATATGGAGTATCTTTCTTGACAGTGAAAGATACTACAGCAACAACTGCATCAGAATGCCTTCAAAAGACTCCAAGGTTGAATTTCTTGCTGTTTCCTCAGGAGGGAAGGCTCTCCCCAGGAAGCAGCATGCTGCCCGCCCCCCCTGCCTGGAAGCCTCTGCTCCTCACACAGGTCTCCCCCCCTGCATCCCCGACCCCATCTGAAGGAGCCGCGCCCCGGTATCTCCAGCCTTTCATCCTGCATTATTTTGCCTCTAGAGCACTTGTTACTGCCCGATTTTATTTATATATTTTTGTATCCTCTGCCAGAATGTAAGCTCCATAAAAGCAATGACCTTGAGCCTTTTTTTTTTTTTTCATTATTGTGTTTCCAGCATCTGAGCATATGGGAGGCACTCAACAATGCTGGGTGAGTGAATGAGAAGACACAGCAATGGCCTCAATGTTTCTCAGTCAGAGCTTGTCCAGGGGACCCCAGGCTCAACACACGCGTACACACGTATAAATACACACACACACACACACACACACACACACACTGCTGCAAACACTCATTTGTCAAGGTAGTTTTTCTAGTCAATGGTGAAGTGTGTCCCAAATAACACGGTCCCCACATCAGTTAAACTACACGGGACTGTCAATAATTTACTACTCAACTGGATCGGACGCACGGTAACCCGCTGCAGCAGGTGTGCCATTCACTGGCATTCCAGCAAGCTTCCTCGGGTGCGAAAGAAAGTACTAGCATCACAGCTAGCTGGCACGCGGATTTGTGGGACGGTTAACCCAAATGCCACATGTACTTTATTCTGAAATCTGACCACGCTGGGGAGAAAAGAGGGCTTGTCTTGGCCACAGGTGGATTCCTTTAGCTGAGGGTCTGCTTTCTTTCTCACCCCATGATTACAGCCAACACTTTTCAAAGACCCATCCACCCTCCGCCACATCCCTGAGCTAGACATCAAGACCATGGAAATACGTGCGGTTAAAAAGATAAGGGGGTTGGTACTGATCTATACAGCCCAGGGCTCCTGCCAGCCTCTAGACCTGCGTCATCCAATATAGCGGCTGCTGGCCACATGTGGCTATTTGACTTAAATTTAATTAAAATTTAATAACATGTAAAATTCAGTCCCCAGTTACACTAGCCACATTTCAAGTGCTCAACAGTCCCAGGTGACTAAGGGCTACCACACGGAATAACGCCAACATAGGACTTTTCCATCACCTCAGAAAATTCTGTCGGTGAGCCCAGGAGGGAATAACATGGCTCTCACTCACTTTCTGACTTATTTCGTCCAACCCACGCACGAGGTTTCGCATGATATGGGCAAAGGGCACGCGGCAAAGACGGATGGGCACACGGAAGGGGGATCAGGAAGGAGAAAACAGCATCGGCAAGTACTCAGTCTGTCGGCTCTCGGAGGCAGTCACCTTAAGACAACTTTATTCTTTTACATTTCCTTTACAAGGGGTCAGCTATTTGTCTACAAACTTCTGCTTCACAAGCAAAAACAAAACATCTTGGAGAAGAGCTGACATTTAATCTGCAAACAGTCCCTATTTTGAGGTTTAATAATAAAAGATGAATTCAGCACAGTGGCTGTCGAGTAGTTATGCAATATGTATGTTTTTGAAGGATATGATGGCTATCAGGAATAAAGCCTTTGACTCTTTGTAGAAGGAGCATCTCAAAGGTAAGACTTACATACACAGGGAGGGAAAAAAATCTCCCATAATAAAGTCCAATCAAACTCAGGTCCGTGAGATGCTCCAGCACCACGTTCGGGTCACCTGAAATTACTGTTCTGTACCGGTTTTTATGAGCATGTCCCTTAATGATTCCATGAAAAGGTTGCTCAGAAACCTGTTGGCTTGGCTATAAAGAAAAACATGGTAAAGGGAAAGAAAGTAATGGGGAGGGAGGCACTAATTTCTTCAGGATGAGCATCAAAGATCTGAAGGGGGGAGGGAGAGGGGGGAAAAGTGGGGAGAGATGGGGGCAGAGAGGGAGGGAGACTGGGAGAGAGATGCGTGTGGACATTAGGGGGAAATGCTTACCTCTTAAAACACACACACACACACACACACACCAGGACATTCTAGTGAGTGCTAATACGTGTCAAACCCTACGCGAACCCAGACACTATTACTAGCCCCATTTTACATGTGAAAACAGAGACACAGAAACATTAAGCAACATGCCTAAAATCACACAGCTAAGAAACGGCAGAAGCAGGCGATGAACCCAGGCAGAACTTCCAGAACGCAGGTTTGTAACTCCTGTACCACCTTCCCCGTATCACTGCTCTGCCTCTGCTACTGTCCTCTTCACACACCTTATGTTCCAGGCAAAAGAGCCGAGTCTCATGAGCCAAATACAGAGGTCACCCAAGTAGGCAAGGTGTGCCTCGGAGGCCTACCAGGTGACGCCTGCGTAGCTCCTCCCAGGAGAACGTTGTTTTACACTTCAGTGCTTACGTATTAAAATGTCTATGAAAAACACATATATAATAAACAACGGAATAAGTCACAGAGTTTCCTTTTTAAAGCAAACATATGGAAAAAAAGTTAATCTATTTTTAAAACATCAAGTAATCACAAGTAAAAATGATATGGGAATATAATCAAGAAACAAACAAAAATCAAGGACGTAGCATGGGAATCTAATAGTTTTTGATCAGGAAGGCTTAGAAATCTAGTTTTCTAAGGATTTCTTTCTTAATTTTTTTTATATTTGCTCACACTGTCCTCTCTACCTACAGCGGCAGATACCCGCCCTCTTCCCTACCTCTGTGATTCCATGGAGAACGAGGACACCCTCCTGGGGCAGGTCAACACCCCCTCCCCACTGTCTTTAGCGTGCACTCACCACACTGGTCTCCTCTGTAAGACCTTCGGGGCCCCCGTGCCCGCCTAGTGTTGTGACCTTCTGCTCTGTGCCACATGGATCTGTCCTGCCTCACCTCTTTTTTTTTTTTTTAATTTTTTTTTTAATGTTTATTTATTTATTTTTATTTATTTATTTTGTTTTTTTTTAATTTTTTTTTTCAACGTTTTTTATTTATTTTTGGGACAGAGAGAGACAGAGCATGAACGGGGGAGGGGCAGAGAGAGAGGGAGACACAGAATCGGAAGCGGGCTCCGGGCTCCGAGCCATCAGCCCAGAGCCCGACGTGGGGCTCGAACTCAAGGACCGCGAGATCGTGACCTGAGCCGAAGTCGGACGCTTAACCGACTGAGCCACCCAGGCACCCCTCTTTTTTTTTTTTTTAATATTTATTTATTTTGGGGAGACAGACTGCAAGCAGGAGAGGGATAGAGAGAGAGGGGACACAGAATCCGAAGCAGGCTCCAGGCTCCGAGCTGTCAGCACAGAGCCCGACGTGGGGCTCGAACCCACGAAGCGCGGGATCATGACCTGGGCTGAAGTCGGACGCTTCACCGACTGAGCCACCCAGGCGTCCCTGTCCTGCCTCACCTCTTACTGTGCTGGAAGCATTGGGAAGCCAGGGCCCTGTCTTCTCTAGCCTCCCCTACCCGCCCCCCCTGCACCGCCCGCAGAGTCAAACACACAGCTTTGCACACAGCAGGCCCTCAAACATTTCCTATATGACAAGGCTGGGGCTCCCCGTGAGCATTCTCAGGAGACAATACTGGGATTCCTCACTTCCATCAACAGATAGAAAACACACAGAATAGTTAGGACTCAACTATTTCTCGAGACAGAAGACTCTGGCCAGATAAGCCAAATCTATAAGGACTAGAAATCATTTTCTTACTAATGCTCATCAAGTCTTATTACAAGTCTCTAGGCCACAACTGGGACTGAGCTTTCGTAAGGTCTCTACCAGATGCCTAGCCTTCTATGAGTACTTTATAAACAAAATACAGTAATTAACCTCGGGACCATTGAAAACCACACATACAACCAGATGAAATTAATATTTACAAGATCAAACAGGACAGCAAAGACGGTTAAATCAAGAAGGATTTAGATGTGGGTCAACTCATACTCCAAACCACAAATGAAATCTGCTATCAAGATGCCCTACGCTCGCTCATAGCACTGACAAGCTGCCTCCAAGACAACATTAGGAAGGGTAAAGCGTTTGGACTAATGTCAGTGCACAGAGGACCCCCCCCCTCCATCACCCACCCATTCACGGGAGCCAAGAGCAGCCAGGACCATTAAATCCACAGAGAGAGTAAACGTCTCACGTCAGTCTGACCTCCGCCCACCACGGCACAACTGGAATGATTAATAACACGGAGGCAAGTGGCTATTCACGGAGCCCTTATTATGCGCCAGACATCATTCTAAATGCTGCAGGTGTAGCAATTCACCGAGGCCGAACCACAACCCAGTGAGGCAGCCGCCATGGTGAGGCCCATTTTGGGCCCATTTTGCAGAGGAGGAAGCACGGAGGGGGTTGAGCCATTTGCCCCCAGGGCACGTAGGAAGGAAGCAGGGGAGGCACAGGGTGACCGGGCCTCAGACAGAGCCCGAGGTGCCTAACCATCAGGTCACACACCTGGGCGCCCAAGTCTGCAATTTTACTGTCCTGCGTGGGCTGCCAGAGCACCTGCCTCCGTTCCCACCACCGCAACTACGGCGCGTTTTTTACTCCGGGCCTTCATCACGGACCCTTCGGCACGCAGGACAAACGCTGGCAGTGTCTGCGGCTCCTTGTTAGTCCTCCTGCACCCCCCTGCTCCCGCGAGGGACTCAGGTGACCCTGCCTCCCTCTGAACGGACCCCTCGTGGAGCTGTCAGGACGGGGAAGACGAGGAATAAAACTCACGCTCCCGCGGCAGCCACCCTGGTGACAGTCAGGCGGTGACCGATCTGGACCACTTTCCAGATACGTGACGCGGGCACGGCTAGGGGAAGGCGTCCCCAACTTCCAAGCAGGGAAGTGCCACTTCGGAAGAGCCGCTTTGCAACGTTCGGAGTGGAACACAGGAAGGCACAGGCGTGGCGACTGAGGGTGGCCTTGCCGATCGAGGCCTCCAGACCGGCTCCGCATTGACCCTCCGTCCGGAGGCGGCCCGCCCCATCTCCGGGGACACGCTCATCAGACCAGAACAGACAGAGGGCTCCAGATTCCCTTCTGGAGAGTGGAACTCAGAGGCTCCTCACCCGGCCCACACGGTTCACCTAAACTGGGGTCAGGTAATGTCAGAGGCCATGAGGCTGTCCTGCTCCACCAAGCACACCTGCCTGTGCCTGCCTGCACAGGAGAGCCTGATGGAGGAGGCGCACGAAGAAGCAGGGACCCTTGTCCCGACTGCGGCTCCCAGAGTGCCAAGTTCTGGGTCCAGACATCTCTCTGGTTTTTGGCGGCGGCCCCTTAGGAAGGCCTGGCTCTATTTCCTGCCCTCTGGTTCCATAAAACACCCAACAAATGCCCCTTTTTTGCTGACATGAACTCAAGTGACTCTTTTCCTGGCGACCTGAGGAGACTAGACAAAGGCAAAAGTAAGCCTGCATCACCTGAGGTGGTCGTCAGCCAACTCCATTAAGCAGGACTATTGAAAGTGTTGCCGCAGGGGGCTGCGCGCACTTGGTATGGCGCTTAGACGTTGTCCTGCATCTGTGGCCAGGCTCCTTCTGCCTGAAATAATCAGGAATAACTTAGTAAAACTCAGTAAACTTCATTTACTCTAGGATAAATAGGAGCACAGATGGGAGCCAATGAGAGGCCAGAATTGCAATTTCCAGATACAAAATCAGCTAGCAGCCAGAAAACTCTGCCTGTACCTGGGATTTTTCAGCAGATGACCCAAGCATTACTCATCAAAGTGAAAAGACTCCCTGAATTTCGTCCTAGTAAGCCCCCTGAAGGCAGAACACCGAGTTTATCTTTCTCCGAGATGCCAGAATCAACAACGCACCCTCTCTGCTTGCTCAGCCCCTCCTGACGATGACGGAAAAGTCATCACTGTGGCCCCCAGTGAGTGCAATAAACAATGGAATGTTCTGCGCTCACGGGGAAAAAATTCAAAAGTGCCAATCTTATCTTTTTAAATTTTTGTTTATTTATTTTTGAGAGAGAGAGAGAGAGAGAGAGAGAGAGAGGCAGAGAGAAAGGGAGACAGAATCCCAAGCAGGCTCTGCGCTGTCAGCAGAGCCCGATGCAGGACTCAAACTCACAAACTGAGAGGTCATGACCTGAGCTGAAATAAAAAGCCAGATGCTTAACCAACTGAGCCACCCAGGTGCCCCATCCAATCTTATCTTTCTTAACATTAAGAATTACATGAGATTGGGGGCGCCTGGGTGGCTCAGTCGGTTAAACGTCAGACTTCGGCTCAGGTCACGATCTTGCGGTCCGTGAGTTCAAGCCCCGCGTCGGGCTCTGGGCTGATGGCTCAGAGCCTGGAGCCTGCTTCCGATTCTGTGTCTCCCTCTCTCTCTGCCCCTCCCCCGTTCATGCTCTGTCTCTCTCTGTCTCAAAAATAAATAAAACGTTAAAAAAAAATTTTTTTTTTAATAAAAAAAAAGAATTACATGAGATTGGCCACCAATTACAAAAGCAAAGTCTTTATATTAGGCAGAGTGAAAATAACGTTAAACGTGAACATTGGAGAGCCATACAGAAAAAGCGTGATATGACAGATACCATATAGGGATTCCAGTCCCCTCTCCCTACGCACAGAGAGGCAAAGTGCATACTATTTTCAGTAATCGAAAGGTCACGTGAAGGGTGCTGTGTGACAAAAATGTCTGGGCCCTCCAAATCCACATCTCTACAACTTGGGTTTGGAAAAGCTTTTGTAACCACACCCATTCCCAACATAGCGCATTTCACTTATTCCAAAACTTTCTGAAATCACGATGCATCTTATGATCCTGGTGTCTAAAAATTTATCTCTAGCAGTGCTTTGTCCTTCTCGGTGGCACAGGCGATGATGACGCGTCTTACACTCAATGGCGTGTTATGTTCATTACAACAGAAGGGATTTGGCAAACGTGCCACTCCTCGCCGTCCACACCTCCTTCCCACCCCTGAGAACTACCGAACCCAGTCCGACCCCACCCTGAAGACCCCCCTGTACCTGAAAGAACGGAGCAGCCGTGGACTACACACCCTCACTACGTTGGAGAAAAACGGAATCGACTCATTTGCAAAGATAAAAGAACCGTTCTCCACAAGCGAGACGGGACCTACAGGATCAGAATGCAAACAAGCGCCTCGCCCTTCTTCAAAGCTTCTAACTCGAACTAGAGTATTCACTTCGGACCGAGGCTGGTAACCCAGGGAGAACAAGAGGAAGAACCACCCTCAGAATGACTTCGGTCAAGAGCCACAGACCAGCGTGGGGCTTAGTTAAAGGGAGACAAGCCTCGAGTCTAAACAGTAATTTGTGCACAATTATCCTCTCGGGTTGATACAAGATAGTTAGATTAAATAAATTAATTACAAATTGAGCCGGCAAGCTCCAGTGCCTAGCTTCTCCTAAGGCCAACCTGCCAACCGCTCCAAGGCTGCGTGTCACAGCCCCCAAATCGGAGCTGGCAGGTGATGGGGGCAGAGGAGACGGAGCCATCTGAGGGGCGGGCCGAGGGAAGGCTCTGCTGAGCCGTGACAACGGAAGCCTTAAACACAAGATCCATTACAGCCTGAACACCCACGGCCATTGACACATCACGGCTGGAAATAAATCCTCGGGAAAGCAAAGACCGGGGAGGAAGCAGCCATTAACATGCCTTGCCCAAAACACAGCTCAAGATCTCCGTCTGCCAAGCTAGGTGACTGGGACTCATGCCCTCTCTTACCCACCTCCTTACTTGGAATTGCTATCGGGAGGTCAGGTTAGTATCGGGACATGAGTGTCAATCTTCACTAATAAATTTCATTAGCAAAGCTCCTCAGAGCTTACATTTATTAAGCTCTGAGCCAGTTCTTTACCTAACGCTGGTAACCCACGAAGGTAAGAACTATCATCAACCCCCATGTAAAGATATGGAAACTGAGGCTCAAGAGAGACCAAGGGGCCTCCCCAAGGTCACACAGTAAATAAACTGCAGAGCCCGGATTCAGTCTAGATACCTCACTGCCAGTGAAGGAGGGGAGGTTCGGGGCAGAAAAAATATTAACGAATTAACGATCATTCAGTTTCCATTTCTTCTGTAAAAAGCATAACTGAGTAGCAGAAATACAATCCAACCTGTAGAGGCGGGTGGCAGAACGAGCGAGTCCCGACTGCAGGGTGAGAGGCAGGGACACACGATCCCGCAGAAGTGCACACATACGGCCACCAGCAGAGAGACACAGGCGGAAAAAGATGGGCCAAAGGAACAAGTGACAAGAACGGACAAAAAAGTCGTACAGCAGCACCTTGGGCTTCCCGGCTGCTGGTTCCACCGACACCGGTATGACACGGGCGCGCCATAAAGCAGCCTCTATGCGGGCCGATTCGCCAGCGCCCGTCGTTTCCACCGCTCCGGGGAAGGAGCACACAGCAACGGTGTGTGTTATCGGGACCGCTGCACAATCCGTTCAACCGTCCCGTTTGCTGGATCCTTCATTAAGAGGGCCGCCCTCTCCGAGCTTCTGTAGGAAGCCCTTTACCCTCTCCACCCATCGCACCATGTTGCTCAGCTTCGAAGCTCAATCTTCAAGCACACAGCTTCACAACATTTTCCTCTGTGCTTTCAGAGAAAGGTACCCACAAGTCTTACCTTTGTCCCCCGTGACCCCAAAGCAGCCCCAGATAATAGTCCCCCTTCATCAACTAACTGATGCAAGCCTCCTCCTGTGTCGGCCAGCATTTCTGCAACACTGAAGGACACCTTAGGAAAGAACATAAAGGATGGGAGGGGAGGGACAAGGAACGAATGAGGCCACAAGGGATGGGGGCTGAACCACTACTTTGGAAGCAAGTTCTCGGATCACACAGTAAGCCAGAGGTACAAAGAAGGAAGGCACCTCACTCACACACGTGCCTGCAGGCCCCGGTCCTCAAGGCTCTAAGGCCAGCCTTGGGAGGATCTGCCCAGCCTGGGTCAGGGACAGTGGAGGGTGATGTGGTATAAAAAATAACAATACTCCCAGACCCTCTGATTCTAGTTGGAAGATTTTGCTTTTTATACTTATATATATGAGTATACTTTATATACTCCTACTAGCATGTAGGAGACAGTTTTTGCAAATGAAGGCTAATCTGGCATACTTTAAAACTACAGTGTTTTATACTATATATATATATACACTATAGTATAGAGCCTGGGTGGCTCAGCTGGTGAAGTTTCCGACTTCGGCTCAGGTCACGATCTCATAGTTCATGAGTTCGCACCCCGCATCGGGCCCTGTGCTGACAGCTCAGGGCTAGAGCCTGCTTTGGGTTCTGTGTCTCCCACTCTCTCTGCCCCTCCCCTGCTCACGCTCGGTCTCTCTGTGTCTCTCAAAAATAAATAAACGTTTAAAAAAATTTTTAAAAACAACTCTACTGTTGGGGCGCCTGGGTGGCTCAGTCGGTTAAGCGTCCGACTTCAGTTCAGGTCACAATCTCACGGTCCGTGGGTTCGAGCCCCACGTCGGGCTCTGGGCTGATGGCTCAGAGCCTGGAGCCTGCTTCCGATTCTGTGTCTCCCTCTCTCTCTGACCCTCCCCCATTCATGCTCTGTCTCTCTCTGTCTCAAAAATAAATAAACATTTAAAAAAAAAAACTTAAAAAAAAAAAAACTACTGTTTTAGCTGGAGTATTCTATAATAACTTTTATAGAATACATAACACGCTAAATCACTACAAAACTTGTTGTACTGTATGAAGGGTGTAAATATTTTATTAATAAAATGCTTTGTTTACAAGTTTAAAAAAAGAACAAACAATACTCTTCCTCCATGGTGGTAGTTCTTAAGCCTGTGGGGGCCACAGACCAATGAGTGAATTCCAACGAAAGCTAAGGACTATTCTCCTGGAAAATGTCCCTACATAGAGTCATGGACCCAACAGAGGCCTGACCACAACAGACCCTGGATTGAGAACTCCTGCCTTTTGTGAAGGGACTTCTTTATAATACGTATTTTATCAAACACAAACGATAGGCAAGCACCAGTCAGGGTGGGAGACACTAGAAAACTAGCAGGTGCAGAATATAACACAGTCCAACCCTCCCCCCAATCAAATGCTTAAACTCCTTCCATGTCACCTCTGCCATGCATTAGCAGAAGCCGCAGGAGTGGAGAACTGTGATAACCCAGTTCAAAGATCATGTCTATGGTCCCGAAGGTCTGTGGAGCTAAGCTATGCTTTAGCAACTCGAATTTAGAGACACCACCACCAAAATAAAAATTTTTTTTAGCCTGAAATTGTAACGCAATAGAGGTAAATTAGGGAGTTATGATTCACACAAGAGATTCTCTTTTGCCAGCCCATGTATGTATTGAAAATAAACGATTGACAATGACTTTTGTAATTTACATAAATGCTCAGGAACATAGAATCCATAATGAAGTTAGCAAACCTTTGGAAATTTCTTTTTTGTTGTTGCTTATTTATTTATTCTTAATTTACATCCAAATTAGCATATGGTATAAAAATGAGTTGAGGAGTAGAATCCAGTGATCCACCCGCTACATATAACACCCAGTGCTCATCCCAACAAGCGTCTTCCTTGATGCCCCTTGTCCATTTAGCCCATCCCCCTCCCACAGCCCCTCCAGCCACCCTCAGTTTGTTCTCTGTATTTAAGAGTCTCTTCTGTTTTGTCCCCCTCCCTGTTTTTATATTATTTTTGCTTCCCTTCCCTTACGTTCATCTGTTGTCTCCTAAAGTCCTCATATGAGTGAAGTCATATGACGTTTGTCTTTCTCTGACTAATTTCACTTCGCATAATACCCTCTAGTTCCATCCACATTGTTGCAAATGGCAAGATTTCATTCTTTTTGATGGCCGAGTAATACTCCATTGTCTATATATATGCCACATCTCCTTTAACCATTCATGCATCCGTGGACATTTGGGCTCTTTCCATACTTTGGCTACTGTCGATAGTGCCGCTATAAACGTGGGGGTGCATGTGCCCCTTTGAAAGATTTTACCTCGTGGATGCAGACTACAGAGTAAAGGGATCTGGGAATCAGATGATGTATGAATCTTCTCAGGCGCTTACACCTGGTGGCCGGGGGCAGGTCACTGAACTTTTAGGAGCGTGAGTTCCCTCCGTAGGGAACTAAGACAAAAATGCAGGGCTACGAGACAATCTTTGGCAATGGGGAGCGTCTGGGACAGCTAACCAGCCGTGCTTCTGACCCTCACACAGACTAGGCTTTTGACCTTCACCACAAACCCTGGTGGAGACACTGTTATCAACCTAATTTTACCGATCAGGAAACAGGAATAAGTTGCCCAAGGTCACAAGCAGTAAAGGGAAGAGGCAGGACTTGAACCCAGATAATCTGGCCCCAGAGCTCATGCTTTTAAGGCCATGCTACGCTGCCTCTCCCAGTCTGATGAGAGGAGGGACGCTTCCATGCTTTTGGAGTTGCAAGTGCTAAGTAGAAGAGACCTCTGTAACTTTCACTGCATGCTTTCTTTGCCCTTTTCATATTTGCCTCAAAATAATCAAGATAATTTGCCTTCTGTTTGTAGCCCCAAACTAGTTTAAGAAGAAAAAAAAAAAAACTTAATCTGCATTATCCTTCAGCAAGTCAAGCTGTGAGTAGAATCCACAAACCGAATAAAGACATCTCAGCAGCTGTGCGCTCGGGAAATAACAGTGGTTAAAAGTCATCTCACCCCAAACCTAAAGAAAAGTGGGACCTTAAATCCTACCTAGGCCCCCACCTCCTCCCCTCAGAAACACATTTTATTAAAATTACAATACTGACTTCCAAGATTATGAAGCTACTTATTTAGCTGAAGCGTCTTCCTGCTTTGGTTTCTCTCCGATGGGCCCTGCCGGCCACTGCAAATACAATGAACGGGATATATCCCTGTCCCCAGTCAGGGCGATCAGTACTTACAGCTCAACGGGACCACACACGATGTGGGCAACGGTGCAGGCTGCGGACTTCAAGAATCTCCCAAGTATGTGACTCTAAAGGTGTGGGAAACTAAAATGAGATGGGGCACCCGGGTGGCTCAGTCAGTTAGGCGTCTGACTTTGGTTCAGGTCACGATCTCACGGTTGGTGGGTTTGAGCCCCACATCAGGAGTCTGCTTGGGATTCTCTCTCTCTCTCCCTCTGTTTCTGCCCCTCCCCCACTCACACTTTCACTTTCTCTCTCTCTCTCTCAAAATAAACGAATAAACTTGAAAAAAAAAATGAAAGACCATGGTTTTAAAAAATACAATACAATACAATAAAACAAAACAAAACAAAATGAGCAAGTATGAACGAAATAAGAAAGGAGCAGAGCCCATTCAAACAGGCTTCGTGAAGGGGAAAGGACAAGCAGGTTACTCAAGCAAGAAGGTGGCCAGGTGCCAGGGCCCAGGGGTCACAGTCAGAGCATTACAAACTACAGTATGGAGTCTGTCTTAAACCTGAGTATAGGAATCATCAACGCATCTGAAGGAGGAGACTTATGTGATCAAACCTGCACCGTGTCTCTCTGACTTGCATGGGGCAAGACAGGAGGTGGTGAGACTGGGAAGCCAGTTAGGAAGCCTGCAACTGACCGGGCCGTGGAAGACAGGCCGAAGCAGGGTGGGAGCGCGAACGCTCCCACTGGCAACAAACGCCCACTAAGCACAGAAGCACGGGGCTCCACGCTGGTGCCAGGCGCCAGAAACCACGGCGTGAGCACAGGGCCCGACACGTGGGGGCTCGCTGCAGCTGGCGTGCAGACTGGGTGAAATCACCAGAGGCCAGGGATACTGCCTGGTTCCAACTTTGGTTCTCCTTAACCCACCGCGGAGTCTGACATTTCCAGCTGTCTACCGGACATCAGCTCTCAACTCGTCACCTCCGGCGAGGCTGGCCTGTTGTCATCCACAGCGTAGGAGCTGGGGACAGGAGGTGCGGCAGGCAGGTCGTTGGGAGCTGCCTTCCAGCCCACGCCAGCTACAGGGGCTGTCAATGTCCCTTCAGGACCAAAACCGAACTGGAGAATTACGAGAGGCCTTTCCCATTTTGTGACTCATCAGAAAACAGCAATTCCCCCAAGAGACCCTCTGCTAACCAAAAGCTTTGAAAACCTCCCTCAAAAACAATACGTGCCCAGCACCGTGGCACCCAACGCTTCACTATTTGCAGCAAGTCTCAACAGGAAAGGCAACATTCCCCCCAGACATCTTGCTGGGAAATTACCACGTCCCAGGTTTATAAGCAGAGGTCCCAAATAGAGCATTTTGGCCGAGAATCCCAAGGAACTGCCAGCAGAATAATGTGGTTATGCCATCTGAGCTACTGCAGAGATGCACTAAAATCTCAATGTTTGAGCTCATCCAAGTAATTGAAATTAACACGGACTGCTCCATTTTAGACGGGGAAAACAAGGGATACAAGAGTATCGGCCTCCACAATCCTCTGCGGCTTAACATTTTAAAGGCAATCGGAGCTAGCATCGTCGCCCTCCGTGCCAAGCCTGGGGGTCACCTAGCTAAGCGGGCATGTCTCTGCTGGCACGAGTCACGTGTTCATGGGTGGAGGGTACAGGAGGCAGGAGCTGCAGTGACAAAAGGCAAACTGACGGGGCATCTGGGTGGCTCGGTTGGTTGGGCCTCCGACTTGACTTCAGCTCAGGTCGTGGTCTCCCGGTTCATGGGTTTGAGCCCCGCATCGGGCTCCCCACTGACAGCATGGAGCCTGCCTGGGATTCTCTCTTGCCCTGTGTGTGTGTGTGTGTGTGTGTGTGTGTGTGCGCGCGCGCTCCTCCCCTGCTCACACCCTCTCTTTCTGTCTCAAGATAAAGAAATAAAATTTTTTAAAAAAGAGAGAACAAACACCCACTGAGTGCCTACTACGTGCCGCCCCGTGCAGTCACCACACAGGGAAAGAAGCATCCTCAAACTCATTTTACAGGTGAAGACAGAGAGGCGTGGAGAGGAACTGTACCATACAGAGACTGATGCGGTGATTTTAACAGGAGGACGCACTGCCACCGAATCATTAAACAAAACTCTTCAATGGCCACTGGATCGTTTTCTGCTCACTGGGAAGAAGTCGAGAATTCGCTCTGTCTGGAAACTCCAGTGATCCTAATTCTCATCACAGATGCCATGGATGATGCAGGAGTCTGAATCAATGCATTCAACTCCAGGAAGCATACTGAACTATGAAGTGTGGCTTTAAGTGGTTGAGATGAAGAAATGACTGGACACACAACCGGGCGGGCAGTCGGGCGATCGGAGACGGCGCAGGGCACTCAGAGGACCCAGCCTGACCCCGGGGGAGGTGCTACAGTCGGGCATAAGGCCAATGTCCCCCAGGGGCAAAATCGTCCCTCAGGGCATCAGGTATTTAAATGAAATTTAAACGGACCCAGCTGCAAATACAGTGCCTAAGAATCACTAACACACATCACAGAGAACACAGAGAGTTCTCTCACCATAGAAACAAACCAACCGGGTCAGGTCTGAGGTCAGCAGCAGCAGCAAGGAAGTCAGTGCCCTGAAGAGGACTGAGTGATTGTTTTTCTCCTCTGGACACAAATAAAAGAAACACATTTAGCGTCCTCTTGAAATCAACGAGGACCCCTGAAAGCAAGCACAGCATTAGGCTGGAGCGGGATGCGGGCAAGCGGGTAACACGCCAAGGGCAAATAAAGCAGAAAACTGGGTATCGCTAGCAATAAATTTGCATTTGCATTAAGCATATGACGGAATGAAAATGCGCCAAGCCATAAGAACAGGATGATACTTAAGATATCGACACTCCAAGACACAATCTCCTCCATGTTCAGACACTGTTCGAGACCAGCTGCACCCGCCAGTTAAGTCACCCAGCACACCAGGAGTGTGTTAAGACTCTCCGATGGTTAAGACTGGTGAACTGGGACATAGGAAGGCCACTAATTAAGAGGGAAAAAAGACCAACGTTATTACCAGGTGCCTTGGGCACTTAACTCCTGTGATCAAATTAGACGTCTGGATATAGTCTAAGTTCCACGGAGACGGGAATGTATCAGTTTTGTCTGTGGGGTCTAGAACAGTGCCTCGAACACAGTAGGTGCTCATTAAGCAGGCACTGAATGGGCGAATTCGATACTTGCTAGCAAAAAACGCACTACTTAAAAGCATAGTCTGGAAATGAGTAAGACTGAGCATTTTATAACAAGAGCAACTATTTTTTCCCATGCGAATGCATGCACACACCCCAAATGTGCAGACTCCCCCCCACCTCCTTCAAAATCTACTATGTACAGAGTCATCAGGAAAGAGCCGAGCCTGGAATGCTCAGTGGTCGGAACTCCTGACAAGGGATCGATAATCAGGGAAGCCTCGGGGCGCCTGGGTGGCTCAGTCAAGGTGAGCGTCTGACTTCAGCTCGGGTCATGATCTCACGGTTCATGAGTTCGAGCCCCACATCGGGCTCTCCACTGTTAGCACAGAGCCGCTTCAGATCCTCTGTCTCCTTCTCTCTCTGTCCCTCCCCCACTCGCTCTCTCCCTCTCTCTCGAAAGTAAAAATAATAGAGAAACCACTGTTATTTCGACTGAAAATGACTAGGGTCAATGTAACTCCCAACCCGAAAACAGGCAGACACACACTAATGGGGAAAAGAGAAAAGCAATTGGCATCTCATGCACCCAACCGAGGACACTTCCTGTTAAAACAGAAAAACAAACAAAAAACAAAGTGGGGACTGGCACTACCTTTTCGCGGCCATCCTCACATGCCCCCCGTGCCGGCAAGGGCAGCAGGGGCCTCCAAGGCAGACACCTGCTCTTCCGGGCTTGCCCAACAAAGGCTCCGCTTTCCACATCCAAAGCTTACAGCAGAGGGAGAGACCTGCCTCTCAGAAGCCCGGGGTCTGGGGCTGCCTCACGCATGGAAGTCGGGGCAGTTCCTCTGAGCCACGTCCACACCCAGGCTGGGCCCTGCAAGGCCTTACTCTGCACAAAGACTGTAGGGGTCCTTGAATCACACCTGTCCCCGATGGCACCCTCAGTGGTCTGAGCACTGCGCCTGCCTCACTGACAGGGGGCCGGTGGCCTCACAACTACAAATAAAAGGAAGTATTTTAGTGGGCCTTAACAGCAGAAGGAACCTGTCTGGTGCTCCGGACATTCAGCTGACATTCATTTTCCACACTGCCAAGTACCGTGGGCCCCAATTAGAGGGCTGGCAGTATAGCCTGGGAGAAGTCTCTCTGTATATAATGAGGGTCAAAGACCTGCCGGACCACTGAGGTCCCTTTGAGACCCACCACTTAGTGGAAAGAGGCACGGCCCCTAGAGTTTGTTTGGAAATATGGGAGGGGGAGGGGGGCACAGCTCAATTACTAAGTGCCTACTAAGTGCCAGATGCCAGGTGTTCAAAGATGATGCCACAGTCCGAACCTTGGTGAAAAGGGGACAGACCTGGACAGCAAGGGGCTACGGCATGATGTGATCGGTACAGCTGCTGAGACGCCGTGGCGCAAAAATAGACAAGATCAGCTCGGCCTGATTATTCCAGAGGCTTCTCTGAAGCAACACTTTAACCGGGCTGGAAGAGGAAGCGGTACAACACGCACTCAAGAAGGTACCAGGGGCTCCAGAACAGGGATGGCAAGCAGCAGGCGCCGTCACCGCTCTGGACTCCTCATGGTGGGACGGGGGTGCGGCTGGCAGAGCGGCCACAAATGAAGCCAGAAATTTCAGAAAGAGCCTCCAATTCAGAGGCTGTGATGTTTGCCAGTACAGTAAAGGGAGGGGGAGACCAAAGTTACAGACTTGCCAGGACTTGCCAGAACTGACCGGATGAGTAAATGGTCCCCAGGGGAAGGGAGGGGATTAGCGAGTTCTGTTCACTTTGTCAAGTCAGCAAGGAGGAACGGAAGGCGGAGCCAAGGCCCTGGCCCAGACACGGCCCCGAAACCAGCCCTCCCCAGCCCAGGAAGCTGCAAGCTGGAGCCTCCCAAAACAAATAAGTGACTGCAGCAAAAGCACCCCGAATAAAGGGGAATGCGGGCAGCAGCGCTCCAGAGTCGAAGGCCAGACGGACGTGCACCCGTCAGGCACTCCCGGCCCCGGCCCGGAGATCCCTCAGATGGGGCCTGGTGGCCTGAGAAGTCAGTGGAAAGCCTCTGCCACTCACTTCCACCCCCCTCCGACAACAGGAGTCTGAAAACGTCAAGGGGAAACAACAGAAGCTAATTCAGAAGGGAAAACACATACATAAATAATCTAAAAAGGAAAAGAGGAAGAGATTTAGAGGCTTCGATGTACCCATTCATATACTGTTTTATGGCACATTTAGAAACAGCTACTGGCAATAATTACTATTTATTAAATGCCACTGTATACCCCACTCTGAACGAGACACGATATACACATTTCCTAATCAGACACTTGGATCAACACTATGAGACTGGTATCACGCCCACTTTACAGCCCAGCAGACTGAGGCTCAAAGTCCAAATCCTAGTATAGGGCAAGGCTTAATCTTGTGGGGGGTCGCAAACAGGCAGAGTGGGAGAAAAGCAGCCACAGGTGTAAACACCAGGACCTAATGTGGGTATATCTCAGAAGACTTCCTAGAGGAGGTAAGAGCTCAGCTGAGATGGAAATGAGGAAGAGTTTTCAAACGGAGGAACGGAGAAGGAAGAATAACATGTGCAAAGGCCCTGAGATGAAAAGATCATGGCCCCGTGTGGATCTGCGGATCTACTTCTGTAGACAAGAACTAGCAAAGATAAGAGCAGGTAGAGTGGGAGGCATGGAAGCTGAACCGTGAAGTTTGCCGAAGAAGTGACACGTCTGGGAGTTGCTTTAAAGCACGCCGGTCCTCACACCCCACAGAGAAAGAGTGTACTTATTATTTCTGTGGATATTTGAAATTTTCCACAACGAAATGTTTGGGGTTCCTGTTTTCCCAGAAGGAAGGAAGGGAGGGAGGACGGGAGCCAGATCCGAAGTCCTACGTCCTCACTGTTGTTGGTAAATGGTAACACTCCAGGCGCTGTGCTCAACACGCCAGAGCGGTATTCACGTACCCCTCACAGCTACCCTAAGAGGCGGGGCTCTGCGTGCCATTTGCAGATGAGGAAACTGAGGCTAAGGAATCTGGCCAAAGGGCTGTCTGCTTCTGGACTCAGGCCCCTGAGCACAGCGACTAGAATGCCTCCAAATGCCAGCTGGGGAGCTGGCCTCGGTCCTAAGAGAGATGGAAGAAACCGCTGAGGAGCAACCAATCAGATGTCTACGTTATAAAGATCCCCGGGGAGCTGTCGAGAGGAAAATAGATTAGAAGAGGTAGGGACGGGCAGGAAATCAGTGGGAAGCCTATAGCATCGGCTCAGGCCATCATGGAGGCCCGGGCTCAGGCAGTAACAGTCAAGGCGGGGAGGAAAGAGTAAAAAAAGTTTTCCAAGAGGTGGAGCCCATCGATCTCGGTCAGCAGGGGTGAGGGGCCGGGCACCTGGCTGGTGTCCAGCTCGAGGAGCAGCAGGTAGCGGGGGCCGGGGGGCAGGGAGTGGCGGGTAGGATTTTAGTTCCGGACTCCAGTCTCCCAGGCCTCTGGGTCTCTGAGTGCAGACGTCTGGTAGGGACTTTGATACGTGGGTCTGGAGGTGGCCCGGGGAAGGATCGTACAAGGGGAAACAGCACTCATCACCCAGCGGCATTTCCGCAGCTCGCACCGCCGCGAAGGAGGGCCGGCAAGAAAACAGGGAGGCGTAACTTTGGATTCTCTCTGTGCTTGTAATGCTACGCTTCCTCCCCCCACCGTCAATGTGCAACTCACCATGAAGAAAAATGATACGGGACGATTTCCTTTCTACTAAACATTCCTGGAAGAGAAGACAAAGTGCCCTTCTCAGGCTCTGGTTACAATCTCCAGAAGGCTTTGGACAAACCACACAAACCTAATCAGCCCAGAAAAGGCTAATGCAAGACAGCCAGGAAGGGAATCAAGATGAGTCCCCTACAGACAGACAGACTGACTCCTGGGGGCAGGCGTGACACACGTCTAGCAGCCTCTGCAGCCACCCGGGGCAGCTTCTAGAGAGAGTTCCTGTTCCTTTACAGGAGGTAAAAAAAAAAAAAAAAAAAAAAAGAGAGAGAGGCACAAATCTGATTCCAGGCAACAATAAAGTGGCGATTTTCAGAAAACCACTAGTCAGTAGAACATAAAGATGTGGAATTAGGCCAAAGCCTTGGGACAGAAACCATTTAGAATTAGAGGGGCATCACTGGATTTTCATTAACATTTACACTCAGTGTGTTACAAGAGGCTACTGCTGTCTAGAGAACCTCTGGAAGGTAATTTTCCACTGAAGTCCTCTAGGCTGCTGCTCTGTTCTGGCATATTCTGAGATGCATACACAATCGCTATGCTTAAGAAAGGTTACCGGACAAGAGCTACCCTCTTCCAGCGCCCCCCCCCCCGCCCCGCTTTTGTTTGCATAACCACAGAAACGCATACATAACTCCGCGACTCTTCCCAAGTTAGAGCCAAAAGGGACCGGAGAGATCGTCCGACCCAAGTCTTCAATCCAGCAGGAAGGAAGCCAGCACCCAGAGGGGTACAGCCACCGGGACACGGTCACACAGCGGGGCACGCGGCTAGCCAGGCGACAGCCCAAACTCAATGCCGGTCTCGCAAAAGCTCTGTCACGTGTTGTCACAACTGCATGCTGCCCTCCTCACGCTTCACCAGAAATACCAACAAGAGTAGGATGAGCTAACGCCAATGCACACCCACCACACGCGCTGCTCTGGGCACCGGGGGGCACAGAGGTAAGCCCATCAGTCTTCACCACAGCCCTGACACGGAGGCCGTTGTAAACCACTTTGATGAGGAGGCTACGACAGAGCCAGCCTATGTCACTGGCCCCAAATCAGAAAGCTGACAGAGAGGGCTGGGGATTCAAACCCAAGAGAGTCCGACCCCAGAGCCCTGCGGTAACAAACACCCAATTTACAAAGTGGATAGCATCCAAACGTTTATTTTTATACTGGCCTTTGTGTGCAAGCATTTTCCTAAAGAAACGACCCAAGAAATCCCAGACTAGAGGCGCCTGGGTGGCTCAGTCAGTTAAGCATCCGATGACTCTTGATTTTGGCTCAGGTCAGGATCTCATGGTTCTTGAGTTCTAGCCCTGCATCGGGCTCTGCACTGACAACATGGAGCCTGCTTAAGATCCTCTCTCTCCCTCTCTCGCTGCCCCTCTCTCTCAAAATAAATAAATTTCAAAAAAAGAAAGAAAAGAAGAAATCCCCGACTAGGCCACAGCAGTGTTCCCACCAGGTAAGAGCACTGTAGGCCAATCTGAATGCCGAGCTCTGGGAGAGAGGCCTTCCTGAGCGCCCAGCGAGCAGGTTCCTCCCCACTTTGGACGAATGGGCTGCCCTGAGCAAGGCACAGCCCTTCCCAACCCCTTCTCTGCAGTCCCTCCTCCCCCCTTGAGGTCTCTTCCCGGGACGCTCACCCTGCCCTTACTGCCCCTCAACTCCCACATGCCACCCTGCCCTGTCCAAAACCCAGGGCTCCACACCCAGAGATTAGCAACCCTTCTCACCAAACTCTCAATCCCCCCGTCCAACCTCCAGGTCTCAGGAGGAAAGATCTCCCTCCCACTAGTTCACGTTAACGTGTGAACTGCTAATATCTACACTCAGGCTTCCCCAGAGCAGAAAGGTGCCGACTACCTAAAACACTCTCTGATGGGTAGAATTCCAGAAGAACACACCAAAATCAAGTTTGGGGAGCTGTGCGATAGAGCAGAAATCACTGGAGGAGAGCCCCGTGCGGCCCAGGAGTCTGTCCCTCATCGTTGTTTGTGAAGAGAACAGCAGCCCAGCCCCCAGAGAGTAGCAACTCTGTGCGAGCTCAATGCTTCACCTGTATGACCCCGTTCAGCCTCAGAATACCTTTCTGAGGTAGGTGCAATTATGATCCCCATTTTACCGAATAGAAAACTGAGGCCCAGCGAGGTGGGCCTCGCAGCTGTCAGACAGCAGGACTAGGAGGTGAACCACGGCAGCCCAGCTCTGGAGCCCATGCTCTGAACTGCTGAGCGATACTGTCACTCCATAACTAACTACACACATAACTACCACTTCTAGAACACCGACCGAATGTGAGTCTCCTAAGGCACTCTACGTGCATGACTTCACTTAATCTTTGCTACAACACCGTGATACAAACACTAGCATTATCCCCATTTGACAGAGGAGGACACTGATGCTTTACAAGAGTTTCTTCCTCACTTGTCCAAGGCGCAGAACCGGATCAGAACACAGGCAACCTAACTCCAGAACTTACAGGGAAGGCCTGACATTTCTGGCTATCTTCTCCTCTGCTTCCGACGCCAACGGTATCTAGAAATTCCAGGGGACCGGTTTTGTTTCGTTGTCTTTTTCTGCTTACGTTACTCTCTGTTCTTTTCAGAATGGCTTCCACGGCATCAAGGCTTGGGGAGGGAGGAGAAGGGTGTAGGGTTCGAGGCTCACCAGGGCAGCCGCTCCAGGAGCCACCCCCGCTGTGGCAGCAAGCCCGTTCTGAGTGAGCAGGGGCTGTGCAGGCCACATGCTGGTGAGAGGACGCCCCGAAGAATGGCACCTGTGCTCACGACACGGCCGATCCCCAACCGCGCCCGGTCCGAAGTCATGATGATGAATCGAGGTTTGGGGGGCACTGTGTGCTTCATGAGTCTGTGGTCCCCAAGCACGTATCAGAGAGAAGAACTAATTCCTCTCTCAGGGGCGGGCCTGGTGCTAAGGCAAATGCTAGGAACAGAAATCGGGTACTGATTATACGCAGAGCCAGATAACCCCCAAGAGACTGATGGAACTCTTTTCCCAGTTTTCACACCACTGCCAAAATGACAGCTGCCACACAGCACCTGACATCAGGCGCTGTAGCTCAAATTAGCCTGACTCGGTCGACTCCAGAAGACTGCTATCAAGCCCCATCCCCTCCGAAGCACCTGCTGTCGACCCGGCCCTCTCAGAAAGGACACATGGGCGACAAGCGTCGTGGATAAAACTGCTAACCTCAGCCCTCAAGGAGCTTACCATCAGTTCCCCGACTGACCTCAGGCTGTCCTTCCAAATTACCCTTCTGGAAGCCAGCCCTGGCCTCCATCACAGGATCTCAGAAATGCCTCTCATCTCCACGTAGCGCATCTGGATTGCTCAGTAATGGCCAAAAATGGCAGTGTCCTTATCGTACTTCATCAAAAAACACGAGCAAGCAAACTGCAAAAGGGGTTGTAAATTAAAAATTCAAGAGAAGAGGCTTTTATTTTTTCTTTCATTCATTCAGTGAATTTTAACGGAATGCTTGCCGTGTGCCAGGCGCCTTGCTAGGTGCTGGGGACGCCCAGCAGAGAACAGGACAGACGCGGCGCCTCCTCAGGGACGTGGAAGAGGCTCAATCTAAAACAACCCCACCCCCGTTAGCTCCAAGATGAGGACACATGAGGAACACCTTCAAGGATGGATCTGAGCGAGGCAGACGTAACAGCAGCTTCAAGCCATTTAATTTTACTAAATGCTGGTAGGAATGGTCAGGGAGGCAGGATGGAGGAAGAGCCTTCAGACTTGCCAGCGGAATGTTCTCGGAATAGAAAGCAGCTCTTGCTCTAATAAAAATGAAAAATGAAGCAGGTGGAAACCTCGAAGGCAGCAGCAGCACCTTCCTTGGCGCCCATTTCCCAACCCCGCCCCCCCCCCCCACACCAAAAGTGACCCTTCAGGGTCTTCTCTGCTTCTGCTGTCACCTGGGAAAGGCTGCGACCTTAGCCAGCTTTTCAGGCAAATGCACAAGCAGCCTCTGCCACAAACAAACAAAAAAAGTCAGAGTCAGAAAGAACAGCTTGGTGACAGGAGGCTGGAAACCCTCGGGGAGGGGTCTCGGGAAGAAGCGTGGTGTAACCCGCAGCATATCTGAGCACAATCGGCCACAGAACGTCCACGTGGACCACCTTACGGCAAGGACAGCGTGGAGGCCAATTATTTCGTGCCCTCCTCAAGAGAGCCTGTCATCCCTCCACAGAACAATCATCTATAGGTGCATGAGAGTTAAAAGCTGAAGTCTGTCCCCAGTTCAGCACGGAGAAAGTGCTGCTCACAGCAATTTGCCATCATTTCATTAGATTAGATTAATTTTTAAACGTGTTATCCTAACAATTATGCCAACTATACCATGTAATTAATATTCCAACTGACTTTACGAAAATTACAAAATCCCCTAAAGAAAATCATTAGTCATTAAGCATGAACTCGACTTTTCTATGGCCAACAGCACATACGACAGAAAGTTCGTCACACAACGGGTGGTATGAAAGCCCTTCCCACACTTCCTTCAATTCTCAGCCAACAGCGCGCAAAGCTGACATTGGCAAGTCACCCCGAACTTCACTTAACATATTAATGCGTTTCCTGGTTGAAACTCTTTGAGGGTAAAATGATGAATGAGGAAGGCTTCAGCAACGAAAAGGCTCTTTTCGTTTGTAGGAGGGGCAAAATAAACACACGTGATTGCTTGCTGCCTCCATATCCCCAGCTGGAAATTAGAATACTGGCTTATTTCTTGGGGCTGCTTCCTGAGTTTATTAAAGAAATGTACACAAGGCATCCTTACCGTTGTTTCTCTCTTTCAAGGCTTCGTGTATTCTGGCAATCTACCTTAAATCCTTTCTAGAGTAAGGTAAGGTATAAATAAGTCATAGTCAAATGGGACATTATCTATCACGATGGAAGTAAGAAACCTGTTTTCCCTGCAGCCCACCTTGGAATAATTGGCAGGGGCCCCTGAGTCCCAGAACAGAGCTGTGAGCCCCTCCATGACCTCAGCAGGAAGGAATGCAGAGGGTGATTAGTGATGTCTGCCCGGGACGAGAGCAATAGTTTGGGGGCCCCCGCAGACCACGCGTCTGTCAACTCCATCTCTCAACAAACCATTATAAATTAGCAAAACGCGTACAGACTCACGAATGAAAGATAACGTATGAACTGCTCCTAGGGCGAACGCTGAAGGGGAAAAACGTTTTCTGTAGTCGGAAACCTTATGCCAAAATGGATTAAGGCATCAAGTCTGGAGGAAAAGAACGCTGACCTCGGTCAGGAAACGCAAATTCTCGTCTAGCTGTGAGGCCATGAGCAGGTCAGTTCAGTGGGCCTCAAGGCGCTCAGCTTTAAAATAAGGGTTAAACTACACATCTCTCACTCATACTCTGTTTCGACTGATCAATGGTACGAGCAGCCCCAAACCGCCCCTCTGCTGGGGCACTAGGGAGCTGATGAAAGAACTCTGCTACGAAGGCTCACCAGGCCCAGAACAGAACTAAAAACCTCTCCGTCTCTCACACGGCTCGTGTGGGATTTACCATCTATTTTCATCTGTAGCATCTCCAGGGCAAGAAGTTCCATACACGTCATAGTTATTGTCCTTAATACAACCTCTTCTCCAGCTTGGAGCAAGGGGAAGGGTCGGGAGCAGGGACGTTTATTTCAATACACTATTAAATTCGGCGAACAAGCACACTGCCTTCATTCAAAAGTTAAGTGCCATCGCCTCGATTAGAAACCAGTCACTTCCCCTGGAGTCCCGGTCACTCGTGGTTTTGTGAGCAGCCTAAGTTTTCCTGCCACCAAAAAGTCTCCATAGCTCTAGCCTATTCCAAAAACATTACCCACGTGATACACCAACACAGCTTCCATGTCCAAACACCAAAAAGCAAGACTTTCTACCAGGAGACCAACCGGAAATAAGTCACACATACGCCTACTGATCAGACCCCACCCAATCCCGGGGTAAACTCATGGAAGGGTGACCTACAGTGCCCCTGGGAAAACAAAGAGCCTCAAACAGGACAGCCAGATAGGGCAGTGTTGTCTGCGTGGGGCTGGAACGGGCTCGCGCCTGGCTACGGCAATGAAATAATTTTTATTTGCCCTGCACCCCCTCCTTTTGGGAACTGCCTCTCCAACTCCAAGGAGCCCCACTTCCTGTGCTTCAGGTGATCTGTAACAGCCAATCAGAGAATCTCACTCCTGGACTCACGGCCTGTTTAGATAGGAGCCACCTACCAAGCAGGGCTCAAATCCCTTTTCGGGGTCTGGTGTGACAGCAGGAGATCACCTGCTACGAGAACCAGGCAAATCTACAACTGCCAGGCCGTCTTGTCCACCCTCACAGGCGTCAGGCCAACACAGGAGAGCAGGCCTAGAGACAACAGGAGAGGGACAGTCCCCATACCAACTGGGCGCCCGGATCCTCAAGACCTAACTGGGTTTCTATCCACGGCAGCCCAGAGTTTGGGGGACAACCCCTGCGGGCTAAGGGTTCGTGTCAGAGGTTCAAGTTCTCTTTAATGCCCCCCAGCACAAATCACGTCTCCCTGAATCTCAGACTTAGCTGCTAGAGTTCTACCTCACACCGAAGTGTATTAAATACTGTTGAGAAACTCAAAGAAAAAATTTTGCTCGCCGGAAAAATTTTGCTTCATCTGCATGCAAGACAGAGTGGGGAAAGGACCACAGAAAAGAGGGAAAAGATGATGGGTAACTGGAGGGGGCGAGAGCAGCTCCCTGTCAACAACTGTGAGAACCACCGTTTCCAGAGCAGTTGCACAGTGTAATGAAGAAAGCTGATTCCAAACACATATTCTAATTCTTTATCAGCAAGGGAAAAAAATACGCAACAACCCGAAGCACCCAAACAAAAGGAACTTGTCAGTAAACAGACTGTTGCCAGGCTTACGAGCCTAATTGTTGTCGTTATTTTTAGACTACAGTTTAGTCTTCCCTTCACAGCTGTCCCAGGGTCTAGGCCACAGACCCGCCTGCTGACGGAGGCCTTGAGGAGCAAGTTCCATGGAGCGTGTTCAGAACAATCTCCCTCAGGGGCGCCTGGGTGGCTCAGTCGTTGAGCATCCGACTTCAGCTCAGGTCATGATCTCACAGTTTGTGAGTTTGAGCCCCGTGTCAGGCTCTGTGCTGACAGCTCAGAGCCTGCTTTGGATTCTGTGTCTCCTTCTCTTTCTATGCCTCCCCCACTCGTGCTCTGTCTCTCTCTCTCTCTCAAAAACAAATAAATAAACATTAAAAAAAATTTTTAATAAAAAAAAAGAACAAGCTCCCTCGAGTGCAGTCTACAGTAATTAAAGAGTAGAGAATAGTCTGACAAACACTACTCTCGCGATGTTCTTCCAGTGACCACAGGGGAAGACAGTACAAGCAACATAAACAGCGTCAGTGGCTGGACATTCAGACCACCAGTCCTTAACCTTCTAGGGGTCATGGATGCTTCCAAATCTGATGCAAGCTAGGAAGTCTTCCCCAGAGGGGGAAAAAAAAAAAAAAACATACACACAACACAACATCTTGCATATGATTTCAAGGAGTTCACAAAAGCTGCTCCCCACACCTGGTCTCCAGGTTAAATGTACCTGACTTAAACCTTCTTAAAAAATTACCTAAGCACTATGATGAATCCTCAAAGATTCAGAGGACTATGAAATAGCTCATAGAGAAATTCCAAATCTGTAACCCCAGGCTGAATCAAGAACAAACAAAACAAACCCCCCCCCCCCCCCGCAAAAAAAAAGAAAAAAGAAAGAAAAACTTACCTTCACCTTCTGCATTTCTGAAATGTAAGAAAACTCAGCTTTCTCTCTATTAGCTCCCTTTCTGACATGTCTCCCTTACCTTGTTTGACCATTTATACGCTTGAAGGAGTTGGCTATAGAGAGGAGTTTTGTCCTGCACAGGATCCAGGCTTAACAGCCCACTGTTATGGAGAGGATGGTTCTCAGATGGCTTGCCTACCAAATTGCTCAGACGCTCCAGCTCACTGGAAAAGAAAGAGATAAAGCAAATAAACCTGAGTCCACTGAAACCCCAGTTCTTAGCCAACCACATTGGTAAAAAAAAAAAAAAAGAAATTTAAGAAGTCTCTTAAGAAGAAATACTGTGAAAGGTTAACATCAGGGACAATTAAGAAAACTCCTAACTGGGAGCTTGTCTTATATTAAAACCGAGCTACAGATCATTCGAGTACCTGAATAAATGGTAATTATTTATCATTCACGTAGGAAGAGACTAGTACGTGGTACTTCACAGATGGTGAAACTTAACAAAACAAAGAAGAGATAAAATAAACAAATGGAACGGGAAGACACCACCGAGGGGGTTGTGTCAAACACTTCGGTCTAGCAGGAAAACTCGAGAGAAGCCTGGGAAAGTGAGCCAACAGCGAAAGCACATTCCAGGAGCACGTTCTGTGAGGCCAGTCTCAAACTGTTCAACAAAAGACTCTCTAGGAACAGCTTCTCATGCCACACTCATTTTGGAATGTTCAGCCACCTTCTTGGCACCACCGTGTAAAGATTTTAAAAGGCGACAGAACGCAAATGTCCTTGAACTTTCTAGAATGGTGAAGGGTTAGAAGATGCCAAACATTACCAAAGGAAGCAGATCAGAGAGGAAACGCAAGAGAAATAAGAACAGCCAGGGGGCACCTGGGTGGCTCAGTCGGTTCAGCGTCCGACCTCAGCTCAGGTCATGATCTCACAGTTTGTCAGTTCGAGCCCCGCATCGGGCTCTGTGCTGATGGCTCAGAGCCTGGAGCCGGCTTCCGATTCCGTGTCTCCCTCTCTCTCTGCCCCTCCCCCGCTCACACTCTGTCTCTCTCTCCTTCAAAAAAAAAAAAGAAGAAGAAGAACAGCCAGTGCAACCCCTCAAGCAGGGGAACTATTAACTGGCACTGCGCCAGAGACAGCAAGTGGAGGTGGGAGTTGAGGAGGGGTGTGTGATTTCCTGGCTTCCTGCCAACAAAGAATGGCAACTACTTAAGGGGAAAAAAAAAAATCAAAAGAGGCACCCATCATTTGGTCACCACCTCCTCCTCCATTCTACCTCCTCCTTCCAGCTGGTTACTAAGGAAACCAAGTTGGGGGGGGGGGGGGGGGGGAACACTTCCCCTCCAGAAATTGTAGGATGACTATCTTACCAAATGCCTTTCCCTGCTAAGGTCAGTTCTGAGAAGCAAAAGTCCTGTAAGTCTCTGAGAAGGGTCACTCTCTTAAGGAAGGGAGGAGAAGTTCAGGACCTAACCAATTAAAGGGTTCCTACTGTGTGCTGGGCTTTTCACAATCACCCTTTCACTCAATTCTTCCACAACACTTAGAAAATAGAAGAAAGTGACTTGTAAGAAAGAGAAAGAAACATACAATCCTTAACCCTACAGGGCCACGAATTAATACGGGGGGGAGGGGAGTTAAACATAGGCGACTGAGCTGGTGTAGGCTGAGATCAGGTCTCTCCAGAGGAAGAAACTGACCAGGAGCAGAGTGGGAAGGAAGTCCTGATCAGGTGGTTGGGGAGGGGGCGGGGGCGCGGGAAAGGTACAGATCGAGGCCTGTTTTATCGTGTTTGGAGGTGGACTAGAGTGGACCTGATGGCTTCCAGGTTCAGGGGCGAGGCACCGGTGCTAATCAGACCGAGCGCACTCGGGTTTGGGGCAGCGCTGAGCTGGTCCCGTTCGGCAGTACTTGATCAGACACGGTGGGGCACAGAGGGCCTACAGGTGAGAAACCTGCGAAGCGGAGGTGAGAAGTGGAAGTTCGTGGGAAGAGCACGTCTCCTCGTCAGGAACCGAACGACCACACGGGAGGTCCAGGACGGCGGGAGGCAGCCAGGAATAGGAGGCCAAGAGAAGGGAGACGAGAAAGCGGGGGTGGGGGACGAGGTGTCCCTGAGGAACAGGCATGGGCTTGGAGGGGAGGGAAAGACAGCAAGGGAGCAAGAAACTGAGAGCAGCCCCAGGTTAGAAAGACTCGCGCGGGGTCGGGACAGGGTGGACACCGGGCGGGGTCCCCGACGCTGGCCCCTTCAGCCGGTACCTACTTGAGGTCCCGGTTGACCGAATGCAAGTTGTCCTGGAAGTGCGCAATGAAGGCCTTCTCCCGGCCCTCCAGCGTCTCCTTGTTCCGCATGCCATCCTTCAGGCAGTCGAACACCCTGCTCACGCTGGAACGCAACGCCTGGATGGCACTGATGGCCTGAGCAAAGGCCTCCAGGTTCACTCCGACACTTAGCACGTCCGCCATGTTGCCGCCGCCGCAGCGGGCTCTCCAAAGCCGCCTTCGTGAGCGAAAGGCCGCGCTCGCTGATGACGCCGGCCCTCGAAGGCCTCTGGGAAATGTAGTTCTCGCGGGGCGAGGCTGCCCAGGTGGTCAGTGCAGGCTTACGTTGTCGGAAAGAGGGTTTCCGTTCAAGCGAACGAATGAGTGGGCCGGAAAGTGATCGCCTAGATGTGTGGAAGTCAGGCTGCACCCTCGGCTTTCTTAATGGTGACAAGGAAATACAGAAGGTTCCCGCGTTCACCCAATCTTGAGCCCGTGGGAATCACAGGGAAAAGAATTGCTCAGAGCAATAGTGTGCACGGAGTGAAGGATTATGACCCACTGGGTAAAATGAGTCCATATCCTTAAATAAATGAGGGGGAACGGAAATTTCTTGTCTACAGTAGAATGCCAACTGATAGAAGTAGAAGAAAGGATAGGGGGAAAGTACCATTTAGCAACCATTAGAATAATAATTGATTCAGGTAGGAATCAAGGAATGCTAAACCTGGATATTTGCACAGCCTCCAAGTATCATCCCACCAGACACCTATTAATTAAGGGTAAAATAATGATCCAGCAATTTCACTGGGTATATACTCAAATTTCTGGTTATATACTCAAGAGAAGGCAAAGTGGGGACCAGAACAGATATTTGTGCCCTCAAGTTCATAGCAGCATTATTCACAATCCCCGAAAGGCTGAAGCAACCCAAGGAAACATCGTGGGATAAGTTCATGAACAACATGTGATATATACATACAAGGGAATATTTATTCAGCCTTAAAGGATATTCTGACAACCTGGTGAACCTTGAAGACGTTATGATAAGTGAAATAAGCAGTCAGAAAAAGATAAGTATTGTATGATTCCACTGATGAGATATCTAGAACAGGCAAATTCATAGACAGGGAGTAGAATAGTGGGTGCCAGGGTCTGGAAGAAGGGGAGAATGAAGAGATAGTGTTCAATCAACAGAGAGTTTCAGTTCCGGAAGATGAAAAAAGCTCCGTGGAGAGTGATGATGGTTTCTCAACAGCGTGAATGCGCTTAATGCTGCAGAACTGGACACTTAAAATGGTTAAATATAAATTTTATGTTATGCATATTTTACCATAATTCTTGTTTTTTATTTTTTTTTTATGTTTATTTTATTTTTGAGAGAGAGAGAAACAGATCACCAGTGGGGGAGGGAGAGGGAGAGAGAGAGAGAGAGAGAGAGAGAGAGACAGGATCCGAAGCAGCCTCCAGGCTATGAGTTGTCAGCACAGAGCCCGACGCAGGACTTGAACTCACAGACTGTGAGGTCATGACCTGAGCCGAAGTGGGCTCTCAACAGATGAGCCTCCCAGGCCCCCCTCATTCTTGTTTTTTAATTCTGTAATGCAAAAGAGAAGGGTAATACTGACTTCACAGTGGAGCAGCCTGGCAGATACTACCCTAACAAAAGACGAACACTACATCCCCAAACCATCTCCTGATACAATGCCCAGAGAAAAGTGCAACACGAATTCTGGGATATTCCTGCCAAAAATGCAACACCAGAATCTGATCAGGACATTAGACACACTCAAGGACATTTGACAAAATCATTGTGAGATTGTGGAGTTCACCTCAAACCCACTTCCTGAGTAGTTCCCCCACTCTTCCTTCTCCAAGCTCGCTCCCCCACCCCCCAGTCCCCCCAACACCACCTCAATTCAAAACTCCCGGATCCTCAGTTTTCTCATCTGTAAAATAGAACTACTAATAACACCTAAGTTTAGAAAATAGCTGTGAGGTTTAATAACACCTTGAAGGCAAAGCTTTTGAAATAATGCTTGGCAAGTAATAAACACTCAGAAGAGTGTAGCTGCCAGGGGAATGCTGGGAAAGTTTCCCGTGGGTCTGTGACCTGTGCTACTATCCCCACTTGAGGACTTAGTACAGAATCAAAAGCAAGAACAATGGATCTATTGGGTCCAATGATCTCCAGTGACATTCCCCTGTTGCTAACAGCTTGTCAATTAACCGTGTCCTATAATCCATTATTTCTCTGTGGCCTTTTTATCTCCTTGGGCCTATAGGGTTTGGATTTTTGTGGGTTGTTTTTTTTTTTTAAGATTTTCGTAGCAAATACTTTTTAACTTCATAAAAACGAAAGAAAACATCTGTGTTTGTGGGCCTCTTTTGGTGTTGACCCCTTCTGGGGAAAGATTAGAGAAGTCAAACTCCAGTATCATGGTTACTCACCTTATTGGGTCCCCTGAAGGGACCCTGGCTGTATACTCTGTTCCCAAGGGAAAAAATGTACTAGTCTATTTCTTTTTTCTTTTTTTTTTAATTTTTTAAATGTTTATTTATTTTTGAGAGGGGAGGGAGACAGAACATGAGCGGGGGAGGGGCAGAGAGAGAGGGAGACACAGAATCCAAAGTAGGCTCCAGGCTCTGAGCCTGACTCAGGGTTCAAACCCACACACCATGACCTGAGTTGAAGTCAGACGCTAACTGACTGAGCCACCCAGATGCCCCTGTACCAGTCTATTTGTGCCCATGCTCTATGTACCCACAAACTGGAGATTTTGTATACAATTTTAGGGGGTTCATAGCCTCCCTAAAGCCCAAAGATGGACCTCTGGGTAGAATCATGCTCTAAAGCAAGCACTATGGAGGTATGGCCCAGGGCTATCCTGTAACCACCAGATCTCCAGTGCCTGGAACATAAAAGACTCAATGTAAGTTTGTGGAAGCAAGGAGTTAACACAATATATTATGTTTGCCTTCTTGGATCCTCCCTCCAAATTACTTCATTTCTTTGTATACTCAAATATCATTTCTCCCTCCTTCTCAGCCCACCTTCCCCGCCCACCCTCTCCCTCCCCACTCCCCACACAATAAGATTTTCCTCTGTCTTCTTCTCTGATTCAGTGGTTAAGATACTGATTGGAACAATAAAGTACAAATATGCTCCGCTCCCACAGTCATTCGTTTTCAAGATTTCTCTCTGGCTCCTCTCTTCTGGGAAACTCAGAAATTGATCAGTGGAAATACACATTTCCCCTGAACCTAGTAAGGAGACTTTCATCGCGGCAGCAGAAAACTTTTCATTTTGGAAGGGAATGGACAGAGTTTCTCTAAGGTGCCATAAATTCTTGAGAATGGTGGCACATATAGGCTTGCATCTGTGTGTGTTTGTGGGATATAAATTAGTTTAAAAGGAGTTCATCTTGAGCAATATCAGATTTTAATTATTGTGATCTTATGTTTGGGTAAAAGGCAGCACCCTGCTGCTAATATCTTCCAAAATGAACAAGCCATTAGCTTGGTGCTATCAGCTCAAGAGTATTAGAATGAGCTATCAGAATTAAAGTTGTCAGTATTTAATTAAAATATGCTGCAACTCCCATCATATTCAGAGAGCATGTGGTTTAAGCATTCAGACTGAGAAAGCACCCTCATCAATTAATAATTATTAAGGATTTGCTAGATGCAGAACACTGCATTGGACGGTTGGGCAGAATGTCACCAGATAGATTTAAACCCAAATCTGCCTTGGATAAGCCGCAACGTAACTAAGCCACCTGCCGTAATCAGTGTGGCATAATGCTTAAGACCTTGGGGGTTGATCCGAGGATTAAATTGAGGCAGCGCGCAGTTCTGGGAACATGGTAGGCATTCAAGTCGGTCATTCAACAACTATAGATATCTGATGTCTCGACATTTTGTTAAACAGCTGGGGAGCCAGTGGTAAAACCAGGCCCCGTCTGGTCTAGTAAATGTCCCTGAAAATATCTGAAGTGGGTTGTGTGTTTCTCCACATTTACCTGTTTAAGGCTCAGTGCATCAGTTATCTGTAGAGTGCTTAGCATCAGGTTTATTAAAATTAATCTAAAACAAGTACGGTCAAGAATCTTCTCGCGGTCTCTTCTGAACCCAGCCGCACTCCTGTTTTCCTCTTACGTTGCCTGCTGTGATTCTGACATGATGATGACGAGCAAATGGTCCTGCAAGGACAAAGAGGATCCCGGAGAGGAGGAAATCAGCCTGGACTTGTGTCTCTCAGGCAAACGAGTTAGCCCTTCTGAACCTCAGACCTTGCGTCTAGAGGATAAGGAAGGGGCATCACCTCCAGAACTGACAACCCGGGAGCATAAGATTAGGAGGAACGTGTCAGGAGTTCAGGAAGGAGGAAAAGGAGAGGACCGCTCCTCGTTAATGCCGATCACAACCACCGTACCTGGATTCCTGCACTCTGATTCATTCTCTTGCCCAGCGACACTCACCGAACAGAAGGATTGAATAAGGATCCAAATGGAACCTGGTTCTGCTCTCATGGCGCTCGCTCACAGCCTCGCAAGGGAGTCAGACACAAATGGAACATGAGACACGGTGAGGTTCAACTGCAGGATAAGAGACCTGCACGGAGCATTTTGAGGTTCTTAGAGACGGCAGTCACAGCATCTTTCTGCACAGGGGAGGCCTGGGCCAAGCCTTCCGAGGAGAATTGGGGCTAACCAGGTGCGGCGGGGGACAGAGGTAGGGGAGTACAGTTTGAGGTGAGGTCGCGCTGGGATTGATCTGTGTTTGTAAGAGTCGGCTCTCTCGCTATGGAGAAGGTGAACAGAAGTGTCCGAGCTTCGAGGCGGAGACACCAGAAAGGCAGGGGTACCTCCACCTGCAGGACGGCAACAATGGACCACACGGGAGCCATATTCTTCCCATCACAGGAAGCCAGGAGGTAGTTTAAATATTTCAGTAAATTATTGATTGCCCGTTTGGATGCTCACTTAATCAACCACCAAGCCTGTTGTTAGAGACCTCCGCTTTCGCCTGTGTTCAGACGTAATTAAGTACAAAACGTCTCAGGGATGGACCCTTTTACCAACACGTTAGGCTAAATCAAAGTGGGGCAAAACGCAAGCTGTTTGTGCAGGCTCAGCCACAGCCCATTTGCGGGAGGGATCGCCTTCTAATCCTATTACTGTGTTATGTGGACGCTGTGGTTTTGGGATTTTTTAATTTTTTTTTTAACGTTTATTCACTTTTTGAGAGACAGAGACAGAGTGTGAGTGGGGCAGGGGCAGAGCGAGAGGGAGACACAGAATCCGAAGCAGGCTCCAGGCTCTGAGCTGTCAGCACAGAGCCCGATGTGGGGCTTGAACTCACGAACCGTGAGATCATGACCCGAGCCGAGGTCGGATGCTTAACCGACTGAGCCACCCAGGCGCCCCACGGACGCTGTGTTTTAATCAAGACCGACGATGAACCACAAGCATCAGAAGCTACTAAGTGTGTAACCCTCACACAGAACGTGGGCAAAGAGGGCAGGTGTCAGGCTTACAGGTTCCCAGGGGAAGCCAAGGCAGATGGACAGCCACAGCAACACAAGGGATCCCTGTCTCGGAGCTCTCATGAGCACCCCCCTACTCCTCCCAGCACTCCCCTCCAGCTCCGCACCCCCTCCTCCAAGCCTCAGGTAAGACGGCAAAAGAAGGCACGTCAGTTTCCTGACAAAGAGAGGATCCGTTCCCCTTGCGCTGCAGTCTTATTCTTTACAATGTGTCACTTTACTTTTCCTAATCTCAAATACACACTTTGAAATGTGGGAAACTGTTGGGAAAAAAAAAAAAACAAAAAACCTCTACGAGAAGAGAAGTTTATGCATAACTCCACCACTCGATGCTTTGGCTGTTCACACATACACATTAATTTACAAAATTGGAATCATACTATCTTGTGACCTCTATGATTCATAATTAGCCTAAATGCCTTTTCCTACCGCAAACTAGATCTTCTAAAACATTTTAATGACCGCCGAAGATTCCATTCGATGGCTTTACATAATTTCTTCAGTTCCGTGTTGTTGACCCGGCCCGGGGTTTTCCACCTTGAACTATGCAGCTGTCGACCCTCTAACACCAAACCTTGGTGCATGAAGGGAACGTGTTCCCTGCAAGTTGTGTCTTCCCGCCATTTGGTTGCAAGTCACTTTGCCTGCGTGGGGATAATAGGTGTGGAGGACAGCCTCACTAGATTCCGTCTCACTCCTAAAACCAGCCCATTCTTGGAAGGCAGTGGGGGGTAGAGGTGGAAAGAGCACAGGGTTGACAGGACAGACAGCAGACAGACAGGTGCTCGAATCCCAGCTGTCCCGCTTCCGAAGGATGCCATCAGAGAAAGTGTTTGGCTGAAACTAACAATCATATAACACTAAAGGTAGTTTAAAGAGAGAGGGCTGACTGGTCTCACCTGAAAAGTGGTCCGGGGGCTGGTGCGGTGGCTCCTCAGGGGCCCACGCCTTTCACCAGTCTGCCCAAGTGCCCTTAGGTCTAGACTCATTTCTGTCACTTCATGGTTGCAAGATGGCTGGGTCCCAGCTCTGTATTACAGGCAGGAAGAAGGAGGAAGGGGCAGAGGTGGCATCCTTGGGCTTCTGCTCACACCTCATTGGCCACAACAATGTCACGTGGCCACCCCTACTTGCGAAGGAGGCTGGGAAACTGAGTTCCACCTTTCTTTCCCAGCCTGTCTGTCAGCCTGGCTGTCCAATAGCGATACAATGCGAGCCATAAATGTGAGCCACATGTTGTCTTTTGTAAAAAATTTTTTAACATTTAATCATTTTTGGGGACACAGAGAGAGACAGAGCACGAGCAGGGGAGGGGCAGAGAGAAAGGGAGACACAGAATCGGAAGCAGGCTCCAGACTCTGAGCTGTCAGCACGGAGCCCGACGCGGGGCTCGAACTCACGAACCGCAAGATCACGACCTGAGCCAACGTCAGCCACTTGACTGACTGAGCCACCCAGGTGCCCCTGAGCCACACAGTTTCTAATAGTTATATTTAAAAAGGCAAAGAGCCTCACAACTATTAGGATGGCTACTATTTAAAAAAAAAGAAGGCAAAGAACTTGTGGGTAAGGTATGGAGCACCGGAGCCCTGGTATACTGATGGCGGGAAGACAAAATGACTCAGCCGCTATGGGAAACGGTACGATGTTTCCTCAGAAAATTAAAACTAGAATTGCTTGCTACATTATTTAGCAATTCCGCTCTGGGTATACACTCCAAAGAATCGAAAACAGGGTCCCAAAAAGATATTCGCACTCCCATGTTCGTAGCAGCATTAGTCATAGTAGTCACGTGGTGGAAGCAACCCAAATATCCATCAGTGGGTAGGTGGTTAAACAAACTGTGGTCTATCCATACAACAGAACATTATTCAGGCTCCAATAAAAGGACCTTTTGACACGGGCTACAACATGGGTGAACCCGCCGCTGACCAGGATGGTCAATTTTATGTTATGTATATTTTGCCATGAGTGGGGGAAAATGGTAAAGAGAAACAGGTAAAATTCATTTTAAAAACATTTTATTTAAGGGGCACCTGGGTGGCTCAGTCGGTTAAGCAGCCGACTTCGGCTCAGGTCACGATCTCACACTCTCTGAGTTCAAGCCCTGCGTCAGGCTCTGTGCTGACAGCTCAGAGCCCGGAACCTGCTTCGGATTCTGTGTCTCCCTCTCTCTCTGCCCCTCCCCTGCTCATGCTCTGTCTCTCTCCATCTCCCAATAATAAATAAACATTAAAAAAATTTTTTTAAAAACCCATTTTATTTAATATAGGGGCATCTGGGTGGCTCAGTCGGTTGAACGTCCAACGTCATGATCTCACACTTCGTGAGTTCGAGCCCCGCGTCGGGCTCTGTGCTGACAAATCGGAGCCCGGAGCCTGCTAAGGGTTCTGTGTCTCCTTCTCTCTCTGCCCCTCCCCCGCTCGCTCTCTGTCTCTCTGTCTCTGTCTCTCGCTCGCTCTCTCAAAAATAAACATGAAACAAATTTTTTAATAAAAATTTAAAAAAAAACATTGCATTTCATATAATATGTGCAAACCATGACATTTCAATACAAAAATTACTGAGATAATTTACATTCTTTTTTGCCTACGAATCCTTTGGAATTAGACCTACGGTACATTTCGAATTGAACGAGGCACATTAGCTACCTTTCAGCCCCATAGCCACACGCGGCTAGTGTCCACACAATTGGTCGGCATAGTCCTGAAACAAAGGCAGGCAAGGGAGATGCGTGAGTAGGAGCTAGAGGTTGGGCCAGCCAGTCTGACCCTTGGCTAGGTCCCCTAACCTCCCTGAGCTGGGCAGCGGGGCATGGAGGGTGATAATGGCTAAGTCCTTGTGATTGGTGCAAACATTATATTAGATAATATGTGGAAAGCCCCCAGGAAACTGTCTGGCACACAAGAGCTACTCCCGTAAATAGTAGTAATTGCTCGTCATGTTTCTATGTTTCCATGGAGAATGGGGATAACAATAAAAAAAGGACATCATACAAACTGTTTCTTCAAAGGTTTGTAAGAGTAAGGGAAGCCTGAATGTATTTTGTGGTTTTTTTTAAGAGTCATCTTCTAGAGGTGCATTTTGAGATAGTTACGAGTAAAACGATGTGATATGTGAGCTTTGCTTCAAAATAATGTGGCGGGAGGG
This sequence comes from Panthera uncia, assembly GCF_023721935.1. NCBI lineage: Eukaryota > Metazoa > Chordata > Mammalia > Carnivora > Felidae > Panthera > Panthera uncia. Next base: position 87,388,013 of record NC_064807.1, read on the forward strand.
GCGTCTGCGTGGCTCACTCGGTTAAGCATCCGACTCTTGATTTCAGCTCGGGCCGTGGGATTGAGCCCCTCGTCGGGCTCTGCGCCAACAGCCCAGAGCCTGCTTGCGATTCTCTCTCTCCCTCTCTCTCTGCCCCTCCCCTGCTCTCTCGCGCTCTCTCTCTCTCTCTCAAAACAAATCAACCTTAAAAAATAATAATATGGAGGGAAAGAGACATAGGGGAAAAGGCTGAAAGAAGCGTGGCAGTCAGCTGATGACACCAGTGCCGAGTTTGGAGGACTCATCATATCGTTTGATGTTTTCCATAATGAAGTTTGTTTTGTTTTATTTTTTTAAGGATGTCATATAGGTATTGAATATGCCTTGAGTTTTTCACATTCTAAGTCTTTTAAAAAAAATTTTTTTTTAAGAATTTATTGGTTCTGGGGGCGCCTGGGTGGCTCAGTCGGTTGAGCGTCCGATGTCGGCTGAGGTCATGATCTCGCGGTTCGTGGGTTCGAGCCCCGCGTCGCGCTCTGTGCTGGCAGCTCAGAGCCTGGAGCCTGCTTGGGATTCTGTGTCTCCCTCTCTCTCTGCCCCTCCCCCACTTGTGCTCCGTCTCTCTCTGTCTCTCAAAAATAAATACATGTAAAAAATTTTTTAAAAAAAGAATTGATTGGTTCTGGTGACAGCCTGGTAGAAATACACAGTGGCTTCTTGAGCACCAAAATTAGCCAGGACACTGTCCACTGTGATAGTCATTGTTGGAAAGAAGGAGGTACCACAGTATTGCCAACACTCACTTCACGGTCCTGCGTAATTTCCCCAAGAGAGGGACTTCTGTTTTATTCTCACCCAAAAGGTGATGTCTTGAGTTATCTGCACTGGGCGGGTGGGGGCAGGGACTGAAGGCTGTCAAAATGGTAACTGTCAGAATTCAACCGCTTGGTTTGCAGGTGGGTTTTTGTCGTGTTGCGTTGTGTTGTGTTTCCCACGATGGATTGCGTGCGTAAGAGCGAACTATGGGAATCGCCTTGAGTAAGTGTTCAGTTACTGAGAGCTGAGGACCTTTTTTCTTCCCCTTAAAATAATAGCTTCGTTGGAATATAATTCACATACCTTAATATTCGCCTTTTCAAAACCCGTCTTTCAGAGACGTCCACAAAGCTGTGCAACCATCACCACTATCTAATTCCCGAATGTCTTCCACTCCCGTCAGTCCCCGGAAACCACTAATTACTCTCTGTCTCTATGGATTTGCCTCTCCTGCAAATTTCATACAAATGGAATCATACGATGAGTGGTGTTTTGCGTCTGGCTTGTTTCACTCAGCATAATGTTTTCAAGGCTCATCCACGTTGTAGCACGGTTCAGTACTTTCCTCCTCTTTATGGCCAAGAAGACGGCTCCGGCACATTTTGCTTCTGTGTTCAACGGATGATGGACACTTGGATTGCTTTCACTTTTTTGGCTGTTCTGAATAATGCTGCCAAGAACAGATGTGTGCAAGTTAGCGTATGGACCCATGTTTTCAATTCTCTTGGATATTTATCTAGGAGTGGAATTGCCGGGTCGTGTGGTGACCGTTTGCATTTTTGAGAAACTGCCATTGTACCTCCCCACCAGCGAGGTATGACAGTCCTCCGCATCCTTGCCAACAATATATTTTTTTCAAGGTGTATTTATTTCTGAAGGAGAGAGAGAGTGTGTGTGAGTGGGGGAGGGGCAGAGAGAGAGAGAGAGACAGAATCGGAAACGGGCTCCAGGCTCTGAGCTGTCAGCACAGAGCCCGACGCGGGGGCTCGAACTCACAGACAGCGCGATCGTGACCTGAGGCGAGATCGGACGCTCAACTGACTGAGCCACCCGGGCGCCCCTATTGTCTGTCTTTTTGATTAAAGCCATCCTAGTGGGTGTGATTCTGATTTGATTTTTTCTCATTGTGGTTTTGATTAGCATGTCCCTTGTGACTAATGATGTTGAGCATCTTTCCTTGTGCCTATTGGCCATTTGAGTATCTTCTTTGGAGAAATGTCTGTCCAATCCTTTGTTCAACTTTTAAGTTGAGTCAGTTGTCTTTTGATTCTTGAGTGGTAAGAGGACTTTTAAAATTAATACTAAATGATACCTAACATGATAGTGTGTGTACTTGAGCACACAGTAGAAGTTCTTTGAGCCAGCCATCATACCACGCCTCACCCAAACTGTTAACCAGCACCCCAAATTATTCTGGATATGACAGGTTTTCATCACGAACAGCTACCATAAGCCAAAATATCTCCAAAATGTTTCCATTAAAGAGAACAGAGGGAGGAGGAGGAGGACGTCATTCCTTTTTTTACCTGTGTTTTCTGAGCACCTGCTAGCCTCTGGCTGAGTGATCGCTCTCTGGGAACTGCTCCTAACAAGAACCATATGAATGCAAGTCAACCAAAACTCAAACTTCCATGAGATCAAGGCCATCTGAAAGAGAACCACTGAGTTGGAAGAGAACTTACAGAAGGGAGAGTCACTTTCTTTGGGAGTCAGAAAGGGCTCCTGAAGGGGGTTGCATTAAAGTTAAGCCTGTCATTCTCAAGGCTGTCTGCAGGATATTCTGAGATTGACAGCTATAGATTGATACGCACCGATTGATCCTCAAACATTTATCCAATAAATATTGAAGAGTTGAATATGCCCAGGGGATTCAGCGGGGTCCATGGTTAGACATAAAGTCCCTGCCTTGCAGAGCCTAGTGAAAAGAAGCAGATGATAAAAAAGAATAGCTTTATCTGTAATGTGTCACGTAGTGAAAACTGTCAAGAAGGAAAATGGAGTAGAGTAGAAGGAAGTAGAATGACAGGGAGGGCGGCCATTCTGATAAATCGGTCTGATAAGGAGATCTTTGAGTGGTAACCTGTGTGAAGCCAGGGATTGGGCTGGGGTGATATCTGCGGGAAGAACAAGGGAAGAGAAGGGAGAGGAGAAGTCACGAGAGGTGAGATCCCAAGGAGCCTTTCATGCAAACATCAACTGTGGAACAAAATCACTCTTGGGCCACACGTTGATGCTGTGCCTGCACATTCCATCAAGTCTTTGTTGGAGTCACTTCACGTTAAGTCTGACAAGTTTGTTGGCGTGTTTTTGTTGTTGTTGTTGTTGTTGTTGTTGTTGTTTTCTCATGGTGAAAGAGAGGGAACAGGTAGGAACTGAGGGGTCATTTGACTGGGTGATCGTTAGGGCTTTCCCTTTGAGAACCTCTGTGCCAACATCAGAATCTAGCCTTCAGGACAGTCCACACCTCTGAAGAGAGTGTGCATCCTTAGAGGTTCTGGAAGGAAGAGAGGGTTTGGGTTTCAAATGAGATGGACAGAAGATCTGGCTTCACAGAGGTTCAAGACATCTTCCTTGTCCTCTCCACCATGGACAGTTTCCCAGAATGTTATCACCTTTCCTGGAGAGAACCAGTTGTTTCCTTAGAGGAACCGGGTGTGCTTAGCTCAGAGCAGAGGAGGTGAGGGCAGGAGGAAGGTCGTGATGGTGACCTTCAACTCACCTTCGCGTCAACCTTAGGGAAGACTCCTTCTGTGGCATCTAGATCTAGTGGCCATTACGAGAACCAGTCGTGAGGAAGCTGTGGGGAGGAAGGTTGCACCGTAATACTGCGAAGGGCTTCCTACCATGGAAAAGGCAGTGAGTTCCACGACAATGGGAATGGCGGTGAGTTCCAGGTGGAAAGAAAATGGATGTTTATCTGAGATTCTGTGCAAGGGATTCTGGCATCGGTTGGTAGGTGGGAGCAGAACCCTGTTGGAGCTAAAATTCTGTAATCAGCTGTGCTGTCTTCTAGGTGAAAATCAAGACCGTTCATAGACAAGAGAAGCCCATAGAACAACAGGAAGGTCACTTACAGTGTGCCCTGAGTCTTTATCCTCTGGTTGCCTGCTGTTAAGGGGGCTTTAATTAAGCTTTCCCCTCCGGGCACAACCAGCCTGTTTGTGGTGAGTACAATATGCCGTCCCAGAATATGTCAAACTTCATTTGCAAAATATCAGACTGCTGTTTTTTTTTTTCCCAGAGCCAATCTGCAGAGTAATACGTTCAATAACTTTTGCTCTTTTTCCTCTCAAAGATAGGTCTCTTTTTGGAGCCGATAGCGCAATAAATGCGGAATCGGGTGCAAATTCCAATGGAAAGAAAAGACATTGTTATTTAAAGGCCAAATACTGGCCTAAAATAGAGTTGTGAAGGCATTGAGAAACAGCAGACTTCCCAGATGGCTCGCAGATAATTCACTTTGCACTCAGTCCGTTCACTCGCTAAAAAAAAAATACTTTTGACTCTGTTTCTCCTCAGATTGAAAGTTGGTGCCTGCTTTAACATATGTGCTTCTCTCTTTAAATTTAGCTCTGAGTCATGTTGTATTACATTAGGGATGCAGCAGGCAGGCAGGCACTTGGAAAATGTACATCAATGCGTTTATTTTTAAGTTATATAAAAATAAAAATATATATGTTTAAATATATTAGGCTGTATTTTTGCCCAATTTCAAAATGGTTGTTCTCAAGAACAGATTAGATAAAACAATAATAACGACGATGACACTGGGATTCTGGAGTGCTGCCCATTCCTGAGGATCTCAGAGCAACTTGGCAGATCCTGGAGCTTCCCCCCCCACCCAGCCCAGCCCAGCACGGGGTTTGGGCTTCTTCGCTGAAAACTACGCCTCCGCGGGGGACCAGGCAGTTCCCTTAACAGCTGCGGGCCACCTAATTAAGATGCTCCTTCCTCCAGTAGGGACGGTCAGAGGGGGCAGAGCCTAGAGGGACATCTTTAGCCTCAGGGGCGGAGCTTGTGGGCTCTAGGGCGCAGACACCCAAGACTGGGCTCAAATCCTGGCCCTGCCCCTTCTAGTCCGCGTGTCTTTGGAAAAGCGACGGGGCCTCCTCTGTGTCTCAGCTTCCCGACCTGAGAAATGGACACTGAGTTCCCGTCTCACAGGATGGCTGTGATCATTGGTGGATTTCCTTAGTCATCCACCCAGCGCATATTTATTAACATCTGTGGGACAAAGTGCCAAACACGATGAACAGACCGGCGATCCCAGCCCTCGTGATGCCTGTGGTCCAGTGGGTAGAGGGATGCTTAAGGAATAATCACAGCCATTGCTATTTAAACAGAGTTATGGGGCGCCTGGGGACTGAGCCCCAAGTCGGGCTCCGTGTTGGGCATGGAACCTGCTTGGGATTCTCTCTCTCTCCCTCTGCCACCCCCCTACCTCTCTCTCTAAAAATGTATAGGGATGCCCGGGTGGCTCAGTCGGTTGGGCGTCTGACGTCAGTTCAGGTCATGACCTCACGGCTTGTGAGTTCGAGCCCCGCGTTGGGCTGTGTGCTGACAGCTCAGAGCCTGATTCGGATTCTGTGTCTCCCTCTCTCCCTGCCCCTCCCCCGCTCATGCTCCGTCTCTCTCTGTCTCAAAAATAAGTAAACATTAAAAAATTAAAATCAAATAATACGTATATATATATTTATTAAACAGATTTATGATGAATGCACTGAGGAAGAGTTTGAAGGGGAGAGCCATTCTGATCTGAAGGCTGAGGAGAGCTTCAGCAAAGAAGTGAATGAACATAAACAGTTGGAAGGTGCCAGAGGCATGTGGTAGCTACCTGTTACTCTTTGTAGGCATTTCCTGTGGCCGTCATTACAAATAACTGCAAACCCAGTGACTAAAACAACGCACATTTATTCTCTTACAGTTCCGGAGGACATACGTCTGAGATGGGCTGAAATCACGGCACCAGCAGGGCTCTGGAGTTTTTGGAGGCTGGAGGCAAGGACCCATTTCCTCTTCCAGCTTCTAGAAGGCACCTGCATCCCTTGGCTGGTGGCCCCTTCTCCATCTTCAGAGCTCATCGCCCCAGCCTCTGTTTCCATTGTCACATCTCCTTTTTTTGGACTTGGACCCTCCTTTCCAGTATCCCTCTTACAAGGATCCTTGGGATTATGCTGGACCGGCCTGGGTGGTGCAGGATATTCTCCCTGTCTCAAGATCATTAACTTAATCAAGATCGTTAACTCTGCAGAGGACCCTTTGCTGTGTAACGTGACATATGTACAGGTTTCAGGGGTTAGGACACGAACATCTTTAGGGGGCCATTATTCTGTCTACCACAGTTCAGGAAGCTCAATAGCCAAAAATAGGAGTTTCAGGGGCACCTGGTGGGGGCTCAGTTAGCTAAGCACCCAGTTTCGGCTCAGGTAGCGATCTCCTGGTTTGTGAGTTCAAGCCCTGCATCGGGCTCTGCACTGACAATGGGGGGGCCTGCCTGGGATTCTCTCTCTCCCTCTCTCTCTCTGTCCCTCCCCCACTTGAGCAGGAGTGTGTGTGCTCTCTCTCTCTCTCTCAAAATAAATAAATAAACTTTTTTAAAAAAATAGGCATTTCAGACCGAAAGAAAAGAGGGAGGGAGATTATCAAAGAAATCATACACGGCAATTTCCCAGAACTATAGGGCACACGTTTCCAGACTCAAAGGGCCTTCAGAGTGCCTGGCACAGAAACATATCAAAAGCTTCCAAAGAATGAACATTGTACATAGAAGTTCAGGCATCAGGCACTCGTCTTTTTGATATTATCACTGGAAATTGGACGATACGGTGCAGGGCTTCATAACCCCAAGGAGAAAAGACCCCAACCTAGAATTTATGGATAATGTTAGCAGTCAAGTGACAGCGTGGGCGAAATACATTTCGGACACGCTAGGTCTCACCAAAGTTTCCTCGCGTGTACCTTTCTCAAGAAACTGCTAGAGGATGTGCTTCCCCAAAACAAGAGAGTAAGCCATGAAAGCGGAAGACAGACAATCCAGGAAACAGCAGAAGGGACACAGGAGAGAGGCCAAGAAGACCCAGACCACAGGCGTGCAGGGGGCTCGGCACAGCCATCAGCCTCGACAGAGCCCAGGATGCAGGGTTCAAAGCCGAAACCCACAACCGACAGGTTCTAGCGGGTTTTATTATATTAACAGAAACTTTATAGTTCTGATGGAGAGTTTGGAGATAACTTACCCATAGTCACAGAGAAAACTGAACCAAAAAAATTGCAAACGCTGAGAAACGTAAACTTATCCAGAAAGTGTAATCATAGGGCATTGGGTGGTTGTGGCCAATGGTTTACATAAATCACAGGACGGTAAACACTGAATATTGATTGAACGAGTGTGTGTGTGTGTGTGTGTGTGTGTGTGTGTGTGTGTAAGAGAGCTAAATCCTCATTCCTCTAGCAGGAAGTCATTTAGATGAAAAATCAAGATAAAGCCAAAGAGTTGAAGGTGGCTACTTCTGGGGAAACGATCAGGAGCGGTGCATGGGGCTATTTTTAAATATAAGCCTTACCGTCTACTTGACTTTTTAATTGTATCACTTTAATACATTTTTTTTTTTTCAATTTAAAGGGGAGAGGAGAGGGGCGCCTGGGTGGCTCAGTCAGTTGAGCGTCCGACTTCGACTCAGGGCGTGATCGCACGGTTTGTGGGTTCGAGCCCCACGTCGGGCTCTGTGCTGACAGTTCCAGCCTGGAGCCCGCTTCAGATTCTGTATCTCCCTCTCTTTCTGCCCCTTACCCTCTCACACTCTGTCTCTGTCCTCCCAAAAATAAATAAACATTTAAGAAATAAAGGGGAAAGAAGGGGAAAATGTTATTGTTCCCTGAACAAGGAGGCAGGTGTTGGGTTCCCGGAAACCCAGCCTCTCTGTCAGTTCCAGGTTTTCTCTGACTCCAGCCTCATTAAATCACAAGATGATCCCGACAAAGGACATCAAACCTGTAGGAGGTCTGGCGAGGCCAGAAGCCCTCCACCTCCCCCACGATCACCGCAATCACCGTGGCCGCTGCAGTGAGGGCAAGAGCAGTGGTGGACGAGGTCCTGTGAGCTGTGGGCACCTGTCAGTGCCCACAGTCCTCCCAGCAGGCCTGGTGGCCCCGGTGCCGGGGTCAGCTTGGGAGTGACAATGCTTCCAGGGACAGACCTGGGTTGGGGAGGGGACAGAGAGGGAGAGCTAGAGGCAGCGGGGGAAGTCAGGGGGAGGGGACTAGAGCCCTGTCTTGTATTCAACCCCCTGACACTCCCCCGGAATCTGAATGCAGTATGCAGTCTGGATTGCTCTGTCTTCACCTCTCTGCTCCAGTCTCCAACTCAGGGAGGATCTCCGGGGAGGGAGGCAGCCATGGCAGGACGACTTGGGGAACAAAAGGAATTGTTGCCCTCCATCAGCAATGAAGTGCCTGGCTCGTAAGAGGGCCACTCCGGGGATTCAAGTAAGACCCCAGGCAGAACTTGGTTGCGCAGGCTCTGACATCTTGGAGCTCAGCATAGTCGCTCAGAAAAGAGGTATTGAGTTTAAAGAACGTCGTCACTTCTGGTCTGGGGACAGGAGAATGGCAGGTGCCCTTTACTGGTTTCCTCTATCCCTCTTCTATAGTATGTTGATGGTCACCATCAAATTATGCTCCTTTCACAAGCAAAACACATTTGAGATGGGCTGTCAGAACACCGGAGCCCAGATTTCAAGTGCCTGCCATTCTCAAAGGGAGAGATGGAAAACCAGGCCAGAGGCTCTTGAATAGTAGACCTCCCCCTCTTGAACCCAACAAGGAATAAAGTTATTTCCAAATTAGCCACAGAACTGAAACCCATGTTCTATGGAACTAACTAGTCTTGCTGGTTAGTAACAGAAGTTAAAAAGGTGTGTGGGGGGAGAGGGGGAATTTTCTGGAGTCAACTGACTTTGGAAAAGGCTGGACTCAATTTTTAAAAATAGGCAGGAATGGTCAAAACTTTAAAAAAAAATTTTTTTTTTAGAATTTATTTAGTTTTGAGAGACAGAGACAAAGCACAAGCAGGGGAGGGGCAGAGAGAGAGGGAGACACAGAATCCAAAGCAGGCTCCAGGCTCTGAGCTGTCAGCACAGAGCCCGACATGGGGCTGGAACTCATGAGCCATGAGATCATGACCTGAACCGAAGTTGGACACTTAACTGACTGAGCCACCCAGGCGCCCCTTGGAATGCTCAACACTTTAATATGCCTTGCAAATATCCTAAGAAAGCTCATATCTGTTGATAGTTGCGCCCGTTTTCAAGAAGCATCCCATGGGTTTAGAATTCCATGGATCATATTCTGGGAAACAATGTCCAAGCATCTCAGGCACCTGGGGCTTGGGAACCCCAAGCACCTGTGTGCAATGTGCTTGGTCAGAACACACACCTGTGCTCTTTGTTCCCCAGTCCCCAACCGGTGAGGCTATCTCAAAATGTTTAAGGAGGGACTTTATCTCTTTCTCCTCCACTGGCCTTCTGGTTTCCAGTATTCACACAAGGTGTCATTGTTTTTGATTGATTTCCTTAGAGATGGAGAAGAGTCTTGGGAAATAGGACCTCAGTGGACCTGAATCTTCTGGTTTCCTTGATTTCTCGGATCTCTCTTCAATTCCGCACCACCCTGAGAATCAGAATTGTTTAGTCCCATGCCTTAGTTCCAAAGAGCCAAGACGTACATATTTGCTAAGAATCCTCATGCAACAGTTTCAGAAGAGCCCTTTTACCTTTTTCAAAGGCAGAAAACCATAGATCCATTTCCAACAGAAGCTTCTCCTGCAGTATTTGTGCCTTCAAGGCTATGGAAAGCTGCAGATGACAAATGTGATCGCAGGAGTGTCCCCTAGCCCATGTTCTCCAACACCATCGACTTTCACATCTGATCCTGATGAGTCATTAGTCCCATTTCCCCTCATTTATTCACCCATCTGTCCAATATATATTTAATCAAACACTAACTCTGAGTCAGGCACTGAACAAGATACTTGGATACAGTGAACAAGACAGATGTTGTCTCCACCCTGGTAGAGCTGACAATCCAACATCCTAAACTGATCTTAAATGACTGCTTCCTACAGGGTTGCCATTTGTGGCTGTGCAGGGTGTTCACTGCACGGGGGCTCCAGGCCAAGGGGGCAAGTGGGAGCTGAAATCTATCCTGCAGTCCATTCACCAAGGCAACACAGTTTGGGGCTGCATCTACCTGAAGCAGCACGTTTTTCCAAACTTGCACAAAGGTGCTCCCTTATAGATTAACAACTCTGACTTCCTGTAAGGTTATAGGGTTGAGAGTGGCCCATGTCAATGATTTCTGGGCTTATTATTAGGGTCTTTAAACCCCAAAGTTGAGCTCAGTGGTTGTTAGGCCCACACGAAGGGCAGCGGGACTGCACTAGCTCATCTGAGAGATGAGAAATGGTAAAGTGAAGTTTCATGAATCATATTAGAATCAGTGCCACTTACTTCCTAAAAACAACGTCCATGTCCTCTAGCCTTCCTTTGTGGAATGGGGGTGCTCAGGCTTAGCCACCCCAGTTTTGTAAATAAAATTGTCCCCTTGCCCCTGCACACTCCTTCCCAACCTTGACTCCATAAGGGCGCATAAGCAGGACACAAGGGCCATCCGGCGATGTTGACCCCTGAACTCCAATGTTTCCCAGCCCGGGCGGGGGGAGTGCTCTTTAAGACCGTATTGCAGCATTCGAGAAACTCTGTTGAAGACAGAACACAGAACGGGGAAATGTAATGAATCCTTTCGATTTCCGAAGTGTGTTCTGTGCTTGGGGGTGAGATTGTTTCTGTGTGTGAACTCCCTGGCTCGGTGCTTCTCAAATTTTAACGTGTAAATGAATCACCTCGATACTTATCAAAATGCAAATCATGATTCAGCAGGAGCCTTTCTAACAAGTGCCCAAGTGATGTCGATGCAGCCAGTCCACATTACTTGCAAAGCCGTGGTACACGTGCTCTGGCACCCGAGACACCCGAGTTAAAATCCCCTTGTTGCCATGTAGTCACCTTGTGACCTGAGTGAGTTGTTTACCTGCCCTGGGTCTTAGCTTTTGCCTCTGCAAAACAGGCAAATGAATACCCACTTCCTAACCTTCTCGTTAGGGTCGCGCGAGATGACGTGCATGCACAGCAGCGTGATGTCTGGCATACGGGAGGCACTCCATCAATGTGGGCGTTAATATTCGTCCTCTGCCTTTCAACAAAAGGGCTATCAGAAAAAGGGAGAAAACTTAGTCAAACAAGACCTCAGTTGTCACATTTAGCAGGTCTTTGTCCTAGCGTCTAAATCACAGAGGCTCAGTCAGTCCTTTTTTCTGGTCCCCATCCTCCCGAGGGCTATGACTGTGCCTGGCATATGGTAGGTGCTCAGTAAATAGTTACAGAATGAGTGACTAACGCACTTCCATCAATAACAGTAGCTGTAGCTGGCAGTGGGGCCCACTTCTCCCCGTGGCAGCAGAATCAGACTGCGTGGGAGGGGGAGGTAGACAGTAGATGACAGTAGATAAGAGGAGCTCTCTCTAGGACTCTGATACCGCCCCCAACGGGGCATCCCTGCCTCCCATTTAGGAATCAATAATCCAAAAGAACCCCCAGAAAAGTTAACCTCACCTTCTCTAAAATCACACAGTTCAGTTCCGTTCTTTCATGGAAGCTCTCAGGGAGGAAAAGAACTCCAAGAGCAGCTTGGGGTCCCTCGTGAGTTGTGCTAGGAAGAGGGGTCACCCTCCTGGGGTCCCCAGCCTTGGAGGGTCCCCTCCCCTGGAAGCCTCACGGTTCCTTAATCTCCTCCCTGGGGCTTAGTGCAGCATTCTCTGGAAGGTTGGCAGGTCTTTGGTGAAAGATTCAGACATTGTCAGCTTTGCAACCTGCTCCCACTGGCATATATCTCTCAGCCACTCTGCCCCGGCCCAGCCGGCGAGGTCCTGGCATCCTTCTGCCCAGGCGCGAAAGCTCCGAGCCTTTGCCCCACTCTCCAAGCCAAATTGAGCTGTCTCAGCCTTGCCTTTCATTTTCTTCCTCTGTGGGTATAATTGTGTTGACAGCTACGAGAAACCAAATGTTTCCCTACATCGTTCAGAATTGTGTGGCCCATGAGGTTCCTTTCCATTTTGTTGTTTTCATCATGACTGCAATGAGCACAGTTGTCAGGAGGAAAACCTCAAAACATTTTGGGGAAATAGCAAACTTAGACTAATGAATCAATCAGGCAGTCAGCTCACAGGGGCTGCCTGAGCAGGACGCACCCAGCTCCCAGCAGGTGCGGCCTCAGGCGCCAAAGCAGGGGGCCGTCGGGTGCAGCCCCGGGACCTCGTGAAGCCCAAACCCAAGTCAGAGTGGGGAGGAAGGGCAGGTAGGCAGCCAAGGTGGGGCGCGTGTCAGTCGACCAAGAGGTAAGTTACCAAAAGCCGTAGTTAAGAGCACAGAACTGGGAATTCGTTCGAAAGACAGCAAAGGTGGCAAAAGAAGCGATAGGACTGGATTGGATTTATTTTTTTGTCTTAAAGGGATAATTTTTTTCCTGATTCTAAGAGTTGCAATCTACCTGCGAGAAACAACTTAGAAGACGCATACGCTTAAAGGAGCATCTTGGGCGGCTCCGTCAGTGAAGCGTCTGACTCTTGATTTCGGCTCAGGTCATGATCTCACGGTTTGTGAATGTGAGCCCCGCTCTGCACTGTCAGCACAGAGCCCTGCTTGGGATCCTCTCTCTCCCTCTCTCTCTGCCCATCCCCTTGATGGCTCACTCTGTCTTTCAAAGTAAATAAATACACATTTAAAAAAAGAGAGAAAATACGTAAGTTTATGAAAAGGAAAATTTACAATTCCACTTTTAGCCGCAGGTATGATTTGTATATATTTGTATATATCCCATGAATATATGTTTACATCTATCCTAGCTGGCCCATCTTGTGTGGTTCAGAAGCATCTTGGACGACGGTGGCATAAATTCATCGCTGCTACTCTTTACTCTGAAGCAGACTCCCTGAAGTCGCCCACTTGGGAAGCAGCCCAACTGGAGACCAACATCTATAATTCCAAACACCACGCTCACGACATTTAAGGCTCATATTAGAATTTGTTCTTTGTTCTCTATGTCCGCCATATCTTAGTATGTGTGGTATATCACCCAATCAGTCATCAGGTCCTGAGCGTTCCACCATCAAAATGCATTTCGAATCCTACCACCTCTTTTCATCTCCACTGATGTCTCCTTGGTCCGTGCTGTGGTCATCACTCATCTGGAATGATGCTGTAGCTTTCTCTCTGGTCTCCTCGCTTCCTGCCCTTACCTCCCTATGGTTTATTCTTCTCATAGAAGCCAAAAGCATCTTTTAAAACTGTAAATCAGGTTATGTCATCCTCTGCTGAAAACTCCTGCGACTTCTCATTGCACTTAGAACAAAATTCAGACTCAGTGCTCTGCCCGAGAAGACCCCAGCCCTCCTCTTTACCTTACCTCTTACCACTCTCTCCCTTGCTCGCTCCATTCCAGCCCTGCTGGCCTGCTTGCTGTTCCTTGAATATACCAAATACATTCCCCACCACAGGAACTTTGCATATGCCGATGCATCTCCCAGGAATACTCTTTCCACTGGTCTTTGCATAACTCAAGCCTTTTCTTTATTTTCTCCTAGAAGATATTTGCTAACTACTCTTTCTTAAAAAACTTAACTCTCCAGGCCTTTTTCTAAATTTAAGTATAGAAGTTACTATGAAATGATTGTTAAAGTACACAATCAGTCTCACAGAATCTTAAGCTACAGAATTCTAGCATCAGAGAATTATGAAATCTTGGAATCTAAATTTTATTCTTGTGGAATCTTCATCATGTCAAATCTGAGAGTTCAAGAGTTAAAACCACCCCGTCTAAGAGATTCACTATACAGATGGAGAAACGGAGCCTACTGGTATTGAATGACTTTGCTCAATGTTCAACAGCTAAGGGCAGAGCTAGGATAGAATCAGGTCCCTCAACAGCAAGGCAATGTTAGGTCTCTATACCAGTGGTTTTCAAACTGGGTTCCCCAAAGCACCAAACATTCCTCAGAAGTATCACAAAGGTTCTGCCTTAAGTATAGAGGTAGGGCAGGGATGATCAGAGAGCAGATCTTCAGTCCTCCTTCAAGCAAAACAGTTCTACTTTTATCCCACTTGCACTGAGACCTAAGTTGTTGTTTTTTTAGAAAGGGGTATTTCTGCCCACCCCCCTTAGTTTCGAAACCTCTGCGCTATATGTTGCATTCAATAAATAATCATGAAAATCAATAAACAAATATATAGCCTCCCCCCCACCACCAAAACACCACAGACAACCACCAAGGTAATAGAAGTGAGACCTTTAGAGATATGGGTTGGTGAAACTCAGGTTGATACAAAATTCCAACTATATTTCCTGCAGGTAGTGGCGGTGGCGGTGGGTGGTTGGGACAAGAACTGTCTAAACAAAATACAGTCTAGAAATCTGCATCTGAGCTCCCTTCTCAAATATAGCCTGGCAATTTCAGGTTCTGGGCACAGTGTGGAAGAGAAAAGCCTGTCCTAAAATGTACTTCTGGCATTGTATCAAGAACCGCATGTATTTACAAAGAAAGCACACAATCCTTAAGAACTGTGGTTGATAATAATGTGCCTGGAGGATCGGATCCTGATTAAGACCTTCAGCTACACAAATAAAATCTCTCCGTCGATCAAGACTGGATAGTTTGGTTACCAACCCCCCAAACATGTTTCCCATCCTGGTGAGGCAACATTCCAAAATTTAAAAAAAAAAAAAAAAAGTAACCAAATCAGGATTCAGGAAGTAGCAATCAATAGCAATAAATTAAATGGATTAATGATTGGTTGTGAACAGCTATTTGCCCAGGCCTGCAATGTTGACTTTAAAAGTGATAGCATCTTCATAAATACACTGCCTCCACTCCAGGACACTTTAGTAGGAGGTTGGGGGTAGGGGGCCAGGCAACAGGGGAATACACTCAGCTACCCAACTTTCTCTTGGTGTCTTGGTTCCCAAAGCAACACTCTCCAATAAATCCGAAAGACATTCATATAAAATGTGTTTGTAAAGCACCTTGGCCCCCAAGACGGGAAGTCTCACTTCCACTTTGCTTGGATCAAGATTTGATCTCACTGCAGTTCAGTATTTCTGTGACTGCTGAAAGATAAAAGATATCGTCTATAAAAAGCCACCAAGAGCAGAAGTAATTCTCAAGGGGGACAAGACCCTGCTTTTAAAGACATCTTTGTTCCTAGGGTTTGTAAGCAACCCTTTTTCATTACTTTGTTTTTCTGTGTCGGATGTTTGCTTTTCACAGACGTTCAATTCAAGGGTCATGAAAAACCTCCACCCACAAGGCAGTGACAATACTCTCAACCTCTCTCTCTCTCTTTCTCTCTCTCTCTTTCTCTCTCTCTCTCTCTCTCTCTCTCTCAGCATGCTTTATTTTCTTCATAGCTGGAGTAACTTTATAACTTACAATATAAATGATACTATGAGAGTGAAGGGGGCACTATGAATAAATAGTCTGTATTTATTTACCTCCTTGAGTATACTCAGCTTCTGTCACTACTGCATTCGAGCTCCAGAAGTGCACTGTCCAGTTAATCAGTGTGTTCTCAGCACCACGGACAGCGGCCCTCAGAGCGCCCCGCTTGGGGAGGACGGCTGGGCTGTCCACGCAACAGGAAGCAGCTGAGGGCGTGGATGGGACATACCTGGTGTCCTTGAGCTTGGGTTTCCTCCATGAACATTTGGGAAGCGAATATTCCAGGTGGAAAGACTATCTTGTGCAAAAAGCTGGAGAAGAGCGTAAGACGGTGGCTTGTCTGCAGAGATGGAAGAACTGTGCCCGCCGTGGGGAAGATGAGAGGGAACGTGAGGAGGAAGGGGGAAGATCACGCAGGGTCTCGTGGGGGTCTAGACTCTATCCCAAGGGAGGTGGAAAGCTATTGAAGTATTCGCAGGGAGCAAATGACTCTTAGTAATGGTCACTTTTTAGGTTCATCTCCATTGAATGATACACATATACTTCAGGATATTTTATCTCTCTTTTTTTTTTTTCTTGCTCAACCACAGACTTTTTTTTAAAATATAATTTATTGTCAAGTTGGCTCACATACAGTGTATACAGTGTGCTCTTGGTTTTGGGAGTAGATTCCCGTGATTCATCGCTTACATACAACACCCAGTGCTCATCCCAGCAAGTGCCCTCCTCAATGCCCATCACCCATTTTCCCCTCCCCCCCGCCACTCCCCATCAACTCTGAGCTTGTTCTCTGTCTTCAAAAATCTCTTACGGTTTGCCTCCCTCCCCCTCTGTTTGTTACTATTTTTCCCCTACTTTTTAGTGTTTTTTTTTTTAATTTTTTGAGAGAGAGGGAGAGTGTGTGTGAGGTGAGCAGGGGAGGGGCAGGGGAGGGGGACAGAGGATGCAAAGTGGGCTCTGCATTGACAGGCTGACAGCAGCAATCCCAGTGCGGGCCTCGAACTCACGAACCATGAGATCGTGACCTGAACTGAAGTCGGATGCTCGACCGACTGAGCCACCCAGGCACCCCATTGAAAAGTCTATCTTTCTCCTCTTTTATCCCTGGAGTCAACCAGTGTTATTAATTTATTCATACTTTACATTTCCAGGGGTTTCTTGTGCCTATAAAAGTATGTGTGTATATACATACACAAACATATGTACGTACATACATACTTATGTGTGTATATATAGACATATACATACATATGCATATATACTTCTACATATACATATTGGTACACATATATGTTCATATATATTTTTCCACCCCTTTTGTTAAAATACAACAAAAGCCTTACACACTTTTCTGCATCTAGCTTTCTTCATCTGAGACAATGCATCTGGAAGAACTTCCTCACCATTTGTACATCTTAGTTTAGCATTTAAGGCATCTTGCCTTTCCACACTTGTTTCCCCCCTATTCCTCGTTGTCTATCTTTTTCTGTGAGACCAATTAATGCCTTTGATCTCAATCTTTAGATCATTCTTTTCTAAACTGTGTCTCATACTCCCAGACATTCCTATCCCCGTGTCACCCAAATAAGTTGGGTAATTTCTAGGTTAAACAAGGAAACGTTAAGTTTTGTTTTGTTTCCACTTTTTACTGCAAAACTTCTCTGGACCTCCGTGGATGTTAATGTCCATGTTGACGCCCAGAGGGGACGTGGTGTGCAGCATTTCTCTCCAATGCTAGTGTTTGGAGCTCTTTTCCCCAAGCATTTCAGGGAACTGGTGAGCTAGCAAAGAGACACTGGAAATGCTGCCTTGGGCGGTGTCTCGCTGCCTTGGGCGGTGTCTCTCTCCCTTGGGCGGTCTTGGTTAAAGACTGACCAGTCCCTGATATCCACCTCCCCCTTCTTTTAATCTTGATGCTGACCAATACTTTTCTGTTAATAGCTCCTCTCCAGACAGGTTAGAGCACAATCGATGCAGTTACCACTTTTTTAGTCAGTCCTGATGATAAACCCTGCTCACCTTGATTAGATTGGTGTGTTTCCCAAGTCAGCAAGACATTCACGGGCTATTTCTCAGAGTGAGAAAACGTCCAAGTGTATATGTTCTGGGCTCATTCTTACTAGATCCACACTGAAAGAGGATCTTCAGCTCCAAACTTGGGGCACTTTACCTCAGCTCCCTAACGACTGGCTAGAGCCCAGAGGGCTTTGGGCTCCACCTCCAGTGCTCTCTTTACTACCCCACAGCTCCCCAGCCCCTGTTCCCATACTGGATTATGGATGACAGTTTGTTGGGCACCAGCCTGTCTCCAGCATAACTGCAAAATCTTTCAAGTCAGAGAGTTTGTTTTATTCTTCTTTGCATGTTCTATACCAACACCCTGCCCCCCTCCCCACAGTGCCAGGCACCCTAGAGCTGATTAATGTTTAACTATTTTTGCAATAACTTTATAGGACGGATGAGTAGCTACAGCCTCTGTCTCCATTCTGAGAACAACAGGTGCATTGCTCAATGGCAGTTCTGCAAACCAGCGTTCACACGACCTGACATGTACCAGGCTCTCAACCGGCGCTACAGGGCCCAGTCTTCCCATCGGCTTGAATATTCACAAAACCCTATGATTAGAAAGACTGGGGAGTTGTCCGGGGTCATCGAGTCTGACCCCCCTCACTTTACTCATGAAGGTGTTGCCAAAGAGGGTCGTGGCTTGCCTCAGTTAGCACAGAGCTGGGACTCAAGTCGAGGTCTGCTGTGCTGGCCTGGCTCTCCGTCCCCGGCAATGTTGCCTCATTTGTCACGTGGGGTTGATTTCATAGTGGGACCACTGCGCGGTCACTCAGCTGAGGAGGTGCACAGAGCGTGGTGCTGCTACGACTCAATGTAGTAAAAGCAAACGTCCTTCCGCCCTGACATCTTGTAAGCTTGAAAGAGTAAGGCTGGTTTCTCTGCATTTCCAATGTCTCTCAGTGCCTTACCCTTAAGAGAGCCCGGCAAACACTTGATGAGGATAGCCCAGCACTCTGCTCATGTAACTTCTATGTCAGAGCCGAAAGTGAAATTGGCTCTGATCTCTTCTCAGGGACCACAGGGTTGACCCTGAGGGAAAAACTGAGCTCCTGTGGGACTTCAGGTAGACAAGACTCTGAACTCTCCCCTGCCTCAATTTCCCCTGTTGGCTCACTGAACCCGGCCCGAGGAAGCAGACGCAGCAAGCCGTGATTGATGGATTCATTAGGGCTTGGAAAGGGCCTCCAGTCCGAGAGCCAAGCACTGTTATTTAAAGAACACTGATGGAAGAGTAGAGTCAGGTATTCAAATCGCCCTCGGAGGACTGACGAGGCGGCCAGTCATTGCAGGGCATTTAGAGAGCTAATTCCTTGCTTCAGTATTTAAGGCCTTCAAAAAAGCTACATCCATCTTCCACGAAGGAAAAAAAAAAAATGTTCTTGCATCTTCCTGCTATCTAGAGATTATTTAGTGCTCTGCTATTGACACTGCTTCTGTAGAAAGATTTAAAGATAAAAACGCAATGTATTCAAGTGCTGATCATTTTTCATTGTCACTTAGTGACAGTACAGCCTGGAGTCAATTGCTACAGATTTATCTTTTGTGATATTGATTGTGTGCCTGTGTGCCTAAGCTGTTTGCAAAATACCTGGCTCCATCAGCGAGGGGGCACTGCAACGGGGGGGGGGGGGGGGGGGGGTAGTGGGCAAAAGAGAGGGGGCCCAGAGGGGACCCTGCCCCAGTACCGGAGTCTGGATGGGCATGGCTGAGATGGTCCTGGACCAGGAGGCCCAGAACGAGTTGACCACTAAATGCCCGGGGGAGTGTGACCAGCTGTTTAACCAGGTCTCTCTTCCCCAAACGTGGCAGGCAGCTCCCCAATTTCAGAGGCCACTGAGCTCCCACACAGCACCCTCTTCTTCATAATGACATTGACAGAGCACCTACTATGGGCCAGGCACCACACAGGACTTTTCTGGTGCTTCCTCCTTACAGGGCGCCACACGTGGGGGAGGGGAGCTGCATAAGACAGAAGAGGCCAGGAGGTCATTACCCTGCATTGTTCGGAGAAGGCTCAACCTTTACTGGAAAAGCTTTGCCCAAACCACCTGCCTTTTGCTCCTTAATCATTTCTTTCTACGTTATCTCCAGCGATGGCTGCTCCCTGGCTATTTTTTCCTTCAAAGCCAGCCCCAAATCTCACACTGGTTCCCCGTGAGGGAATGGTTCTCACCAGATCTCAAGCCCTCAGGGGGGGAAAAAAATGACACTACCATATAATTAAAGAAGAAAAATCAAAAAGAAAACAAAATATTGGCTTAGGAGTGAGTAATGTAGAATTCTAGTGTAGGCCTGGCTCTACCACGGCTTATTTGGTGACCTTGCTAGTTAGGCTTCTGTAGAAGTCGGTTTCCTGTCCTGTAAAATGGAAATTAAGCGATACGTTTCCTGTTGCCTAGGTTTAACATGAAAGTGTATCAAGATGAAACCAATAAGTGCCATGCTTTAGTTGATTCCTATAATCAATATTTATTGGGACAGGGGTGAGGTCAGGGCTCCCACCCTGTTCTGTGCAGCCTTGATATGTCTTCTATGGCCTAGGAAAGTTCTGGGCTTTAGGGTTTGAATCCCACTGTCACCTCTTGCTTACTGTGTGAGCACGGGCAATTCATTGAACCTGCCTGACCCTCGGTATCTTTATCTATACTATTGAGATATTTACTTCTGCTTTGGCAGTTGTGGGGACAGGAGAGCACTTATGTAAAGATTGATTCCCCGTGTGTGTGTGTGTGTGTGTGTGTGTGTACGTGTGCACTCAGCCCAGGGAGACACATGGTGAAAGCCCAAGATACTGGAAGAACTCAAATGACTTTTGGGGCATGTCTGGGGTCGTGGTTCTCCGCCCACCCATGCCTACTTGCCTGCTGGTGGAAAGGGGGGCTCTCAAGCGCTCCTCCCCAAATCGCCTATACCTCTAGCCACCACAGACGTAAACAGCTCAGATCTTGTAGAGGCCAGAGCCCCACCCAGCGAAGGTCTACTTGAGCCACACTTCAGGATGGCTGGGCATTCTTTTTTTTTTTTTTTAATGTTTCTTTATTTTCGAGAGAGAGAGAGGCAGAGAGCAAGGGAGACAGAGAATCCAAAGCAGGCTCCATGCTGTCAGCACAGAGCCCGACTCGGGGCGCAAACTCACGAACCATGAGATCCTGATCTGAGACGAAGTCACTCAACTGACTCAGCCACCCAGGCGCCCCAGGATGGCTGGGCATTCTGGTTGTAAATGCTGGGAATCTCTAAGAAGGCTGATTTTTCACTGCCAGAGAGCTTTTTCTTGATATTTAGTCTACATTGCCTGTTCCCAAATTTCATCAGTCGGACCTTTCTCCTCCCAGTGACTCTATAGTTTTCAACGCTGATCCACTTTTTTTTTGTTTGGGTTTTTTTGTTGTTGTTGTTTTTTGTTGTTGTTGTTGTTGCCTGACATTTGTTTGATGCGTCGAATACAACCAAGAAATGAGGACTTCATTCCCTGCCTCATCCCAGCCACGGACGCCTAGGCTTTTGGAGACAGCGGGTCCTTGAGTGTCCTGTCAGCTTACTTTACAAGGTGGGCTAACTGACGCACAGAGAAGGGATAACCTCAATAAGG
Organism: Panthera uncia; assembly: GCF_023721935.1. Taxonomy (NCBI): domain Eukaryota; kingdom Metazoa; phylum Chordata; class Mammalia; order Carnivora; family Felidae; genus Panthera; species Panthera uncia. The sequence goes on from NC_064807.1 coordinate 87,409,012, forward strand.
TTGCAAGATTCATGTTCTCAAGACAGCTCGGCCTTTTGAATATAAACCAATATAAAATTAAGCAAAATGAAATAAGTCCTTTGGATTTTATTGGATAAAAGAATGCATATTACCGTCATGGGTAAGGTCATTTGACTCGATCTTTTAGCTTGGTCACAACTTAATACTATTTACTGAGCACTTAACCGCCTGTGACGAAAGGAACTTCCCCAGGCAGGTGATTTAACTCTTTCAACCCTCACAGCAATCCTGGGAGGTGGGCACTATTATCCCTATTTCCCAGCTGAGAAGACTGAGGCTCCAAAAGGTTAAGCCACTTCTCCATGATCACACAGCAAGCTAGAGGCAAAGCTGGATTTCAAATCTAGGTCGCCTTAACCCAAAGCCCATCACTTCATTCTGGATGCCGTTTGAGAACTCAGGCGAGTGGCAATAAAGCACAAAGAATTTCAAACTCGAAAGATGGAAGAAAAAAAGACCAAGCATTGTCCTTGGGGACCAAATCTCTTGGCCCAGGTCCCAAGGAAATAAAAGGCACAGCAATTTGTTGAGTTGTTCCCTTTTGCACTGGGAGAGTCCGGGGCACAGGGATGGGGTTTATTCATCTTGGTATCCACAGAGCCTGCCTGGCACAGAGAAGGTGCTCAACAAATGTTCGGGGGGTAATAAATGAAGAGCATGGAAAATGACCTTATGAAGAGGAAGACTGGGGGGAAAGTACCACACGGAAACCACACTATGGCGCATGCTTCTCCAGCATTACGCACTGGGCATCACCCCGCACAGAAAATGTAAGCAAATGGCCAAGAGTCTGCACCTCAAGACGCCAAGTGCCTCAAGACGCTCATAAGGCCTGCGGTTGCCCAACTGTCTCGTGCACAATAATGCGGTCATTAAAGTTATGCTTAATGAATGCTTACCAAAGGCAGACACAACACTATCCAGTTTAAGTGCATTATTTCATTTAAGCCTCACGCCAGCACCCGAGAGGTAGGTGCTATGGATATTCCCACTTCACAGAGGAGAAAACGGAGCCCCAGAGAGGTGATTTGCCCAAGGTCACACAGCAAGGCAGAACTGAAACTTGAACTTGAAACTCAATCTGTTAATTTGAAGGTAACTGGTTAATTTGAAGTTATTGGCTGATTATTCTCATTGAATTGCAGACCTGAGACCCAAACAGCCATCTGCCTGGAAGCCACCACTGGAAAACTATTATTCTACTAGTTGGCAATTTGAAAGAATGAAATCTTGCCATTTGCAGCAACGTGGATGGAACTGGATGGTATTATGCTAAGTGAAATAAGTCCATCAGAGAAAGACAGATACCATATGTTTTTACTCATAGGTGGATCTTGAGAAACTTAACAGAACACCATGGGGGAGGGGAAGGGGAAAAAACGTTACAGAGAGGGAGGGAAGCAAACCATAAGAGACTCTTGGATACTGAGAACAAACTGAGGGTTGGTGGGGGGTGGGGGACAGGGGAAAGTGGGTGATGAGCATTGAGGAGGGCACCTGTTGGGATGAGCACTGGGTGTTGTATGGAAACCAATTTGTCAGTAGATTATATTTAAAAACAAAAATAAAAAATAAAAAACCAAAACAAAATAAAAAAGAATATATATTGATTTCCAAAAAGAAAAAGAAAAATATTATCCTGATATCAGTGTATCAGAATTTGATAATGATCCACATCTTACTTTCTTGCTCTTGTGATTTACCTTCATCTTTCCAGATCCCTCTCCCTGCTCATCTCCTGGAGGGTGTTGTGTTGTGCTGTGTTGTTTGTCTTTAAGCTTATGCACGCATCTGGAGGATGATAATCTCCTAGAAAGGAATACAACCACATTCCCGCTTTCTTCTTGATTCCTTTGGAGGTAGGCGTCCACCAAAGCACCTGTATACAAGCTCCAGGAGGGCAGGGACAATGTCTGGTTGGATGGCTGGCACCGTAGTGGGTGCTCACAGAATATTTGTTGAGTGGACGAATTTTGAATATCCCTTGAACAGAAATGGCACTGGCATTGAAAAGCAGAGTACTATGCCTTCTACACTGCATAGCAACTCAATCTCTTTAATGTCTCACTCCCTGGGAAGATGTTCCAGAAGTCACCATCTCTCTTCCTTTGGGCCAGAAAACCACAAAAGACTGCCTGTTGGGTCAGCCTGACTGGCTTTCCCGGGGCCAACCTTTCCTGGCCCACAGTGCCCTCCCAGAGGATGACTTTCTGGGCAACATACATCCAGCCCCCAAGGAGCCAGGGTGACCTCATAAAGGAAATTCCCTGCTGCTCTGTAAGAACACTTTCCCAAGCAGAGGGCCTGGAGCCCATGTGACTTGTGTGGCCCAGGATGGAGTCTCTGGGGTAAATGAAACTCTGGAGGACCAGGGGGCATGGAGATCCCACCAAGGAGCACGCCTCTCTGCTTTTTGAATGTCCTCCATAATCCTGACCATTTTCCCCCCATATCACCCTTCTAGTTAAGGTTGCTCTCTGCCTGGACCTCTTTCAGCATTATTTTTGCATTGTTCTTCTCTCCAGGGAGCATCCTGTTTTAGGCTTTCCTCCCAATTGAATTTCTTTCTCTCTCTGAGCCAAATCTTATTTTGTTATTTTCCATCAATATCTTTAACCCCTCTGAGGCATCCGCATTACTTCTCTGCCCTCCTTGGCGATAGCAACACCTCCCAATTAAGAATCGTATGCAAATTTCATTAGTGTGCTGTTTACCCCATCTTCCAGATCGTTATTAAAGACGTTAAATAAGAACGGAACAAACACCAGTCCCCCGCACCTCCGGCGAGGCCGTGCTCCGCCGTTTATCTTCGGTTTACACGTGTGCACTATTTCATTTCCAGAGAAAGGTTCTTCTCCGTCTGCGTTGGAGTTATTTCCTAAGAAAAGTTTCATAAGAAGTTACGGCAAACGTTTTAGTAAGGCCTAATCTTACAGCCACCCCAGCACCCCTGCACATGTGGTCCCGGCAGCAGAATGAATACGCTAAGGAACCTTCTTGTTTTCGACAGAAACCCTGCCGGGGAGTCCGGGGTCTTTGGGATGTTAGCCAAGTTCCCCTCGATATCTCTGCATCACTTGGTCGGCCAGCCAAGAACATGTGTAAAATACCTACCGAATTCTGGCTTCCACTGTGCTGGGAAGACACAAGAAAACAGAAAAAGTGGTCCTTGTCCTCGAGAACCTTACGGCCAAACGGAGCAGAGAGAACATCTGTGCACACGGACCTGCCACACAGAGACACCTGACGAAAGCACCATGCGATCCAGGTATAGGCTATGCTTTAAAATATCCAAGTGTGGGGGGCACCTGGGTGGCTCATTCCGTTAAGCATCCGACGTCGGCTCAGGGCACGATCTCAACGGTTTGTGAGTTCGAGCCCCGAACTGTCAGCCCACTTGAGATCCTCTGTCTCCCTCTCTCTCTGCCCCTGCCCCGCTCCAGCTCCCTCACTCTCAAAAAATAAATAAACATTTAAAAATAAAATAAAATATCCGAGTGTGGCACACATTTCAAAACTTTAGCTCATCATCATGGAAAATGTCAAACACACACCAAAAGCGGAATGAATACAAGCCTCCGTGCACCCATCATTGTTTCAAAAGCTGCAACATTTTGTCTTTTTTATTCCATCTCCTTGCTCCTCCTGTTCCTTTTCTGTTTTTTTTTTCCTCCTGGAACACTGGATTTATTAAAAAAAATTTTTTAAGATTTATTTATTTTTGAGAGACAGAGAGACAGAGAAAGAGAGAGGCAGAGCGTGAGAAGGGGAGGCGCAGAGAGAGAGGGAGACACAGATTCCGACGCAGGCTCCAGGCTCCGAGCCATCAGCACAGAGCCTGACGCGGGGCTCGAACCCATGAACCTCGAGGTCATGACATGAGCCGAAGTCAGACGCTCAACTGACTGAGCCCCCCAGGAGCCCCTCCCGGAACACTTGAAAGCAAATCACAGATGTCCTACTATTGCACTAATAAATACTTCAGAATGTACCTCTAACAGATAAGGACGTTTAATATATATATGTATAACCCCCATACCATTATCACGCCGAACACAATTAAAGATAACGTTTATGATACATCACCTAATACCTGGTCCTTGTTCAACTTTTTCCCTGGATTGTCTAAAAACTGTCAATTTGCAGTTGGTTTATTTGAATCAGGACCCAAATAAGGACCGCCTTTTGTATTTGGTGGAATGCCTCTTAAATCTCTTAATTACAACATACCTTTTTAAAAATTCATTTGTTGAAGAAAGAAAGTGATGTATCCTGTGGAATTGCAAATGTAGGCCATCCTAAAGGACAGTTTGTTACGTAGAATACAAACACAGAGAGATATAAAGTGGGAGATCATCCAAGAGAAACGAAGAATGTCAAAACACGTGAGACAGGGACCCTTGGAGCTGGAGGGAAGCCCAGAGGTTGTTCACACGAACCCAGCTCCTGCCCCACCCCTACCTGCGCCTTAAATCCAGGAACTTTGCTGGCATTGACCCTGACAAACATCCACCCTCTTAAATCATTCCTCTGCAGGTAAAAAATATATCTCATTCAGCTTAGCAACAGTTACAAGACATGTTTCGACAAATCTATAGCAAATATCTACTGACCCAAATGCACTTGGCCCCGGGAAGAGCCGTGAAGGGAGGAGAGAGACGGCAAAAACAAAAGAAAGCCAGGAGCCAGAGGTACGAGGAAATCCCAGCTCGAGTTATGGACGTTTAGAAGGCCGAGGGTGGGTGGTGTTAAAAGCAAAAGTGCTGAAATTTGCTGAACTAGAATGTAGCCCCACTACCGGTAAACTCTCTTATGTCTGACCCGATGGATCACCGGGTGACGGGACAGCAAGGCCAAGTGAAGAACACCCGGCCAAGGCCGACCGGCCCCAATACCACACTATACGGGTGGGCGCCCTGCAAAGGCTTCAAGTTCCTGAGCCCCCAGTCTCCTCCCGATCTGAAGGGTCGTTGTGCTCATGAAGAAGCCAAAGGATGTAGGGAGATTGCTGGGCACCCAGTACCCGGCAGGCGGCCGGGGCTCCTTGGCGGAGAGCTGTGGTACGAGCTTGGCTGGGCTCAGCTCAGTCTGCGCCACACCAGACAGGCAACCTGTTCTCTCTGCCCAACAGCAGGTCACCGCCCCAGGGAAAATCTACCCGCTTGATTGGCTCTAGTAACAGCCGGGGGTGGGAGCCCACAAAACATTTGATTAAGGGTGGGGGAAAGAGAGCGGTTATTCTGTGAGTCCTTTGCCGGGGGGGGGGGGGGGGGGGGGGGGGGGGGGGGGGGGTAGTCTTAGGAGCGGCATTCCAAGTTTGGATGACGGCCTGGAGAACAATCTCTCTGTCTTTTTTGAGATAGTTGTACCCCCACGAAGATCATCTTGCATTTCCGGTCTCAGCTTGAACCTGTGTCATTTTCCCAAAATACTAAGTAGGTTAGGTAATTCCTTCAGGGCCCTCGGATGCTCATCGGCCCTGATGTGCTGATTGTGCATTTGTTTACCCAGAGGGAACCAGGTGAGGATCCCTCCTTCGCCTCTTCCTCCCTTGCCCACCTCCGGCCCTCGTGCAGCACCACAGGCTTCCCCGCGTTCCACCTGGAGACAAGGGAACAAGCCAGGCCTGCCCCTGGCCCGCGCCCCTCCCGCCCCTCCACCCCGGGATCAGCAGAGAAAAACCGCATAAAGGATTTGGGCTGTCGCAAGAGAAATCCGAGCTGTTATTGGCGTCCTCTCAGCATTGATCGGGGCTCGCAATGCTTAATTCCTCGTTTTCGTGGAGTCGTCCTGAGTTCCCGCCCCGTCTGCAGTCCTGGTTAGTTTCAGCGTTCTGCTGACTCCAGCTCAGCCCGGCAGCTGTTGGCTGCATCAGGGCGGCCGGCTCACCCCCTCCTCCTTTATTAGCAGACTCTCCACCCCTCTCCTCTTCCCTTCTCCCCGGCCAGCCCTCAGCAGATGCTTTGGTTTCTGGAGACCACCCGAGACCCAGCAAAGCTTTCCTAAATCCATTAGAAACCCATTATTTAGGGCGGCCACCCTTACCCGCCCCCGCCCCCAGTCCCTCTCCCCTGACCACGAAGCACCCGAAGGCATCAGGAAGCTGGGACGCTGGGGGTTGGGTTCCCCGAGGAAAGAGGCCCGCCGGCATCCTGAAAAAACTCTGAGTGCCCTCCCCGGTCGGTCGCGAGGAAGGAAGGCCCGCCTGTTTGGATGCGGGAGAGCAAAATCGCTGCTCGCATTAGGCACAGTCTCAACTCCAAACTCACCTGCAGGCCCGCGAGAGCTCTCCAAGTCCTGGCAGAGAAGGCAAGTGAGAAAGGAAGCGATTTCTGAGTCCTTCAAAGCCAGCGATTCAGACAGAACTCTTTACTGCTATCGATGCCCAGCAATCAATAGCTTCTTTTCAATAAGCAAGTCTCATATTTCCACCCCTCTCTCCACAAGCCCCCAAAATAAACCCAGCCAGTCATTAAGAGCCTCCCCTCCCCCTGCTTCTGGTGCTCAGTGCTGACTTGAGTTTCTTTTTTAAAATGGGGATTTCCTCCCGCCCCCTGCCAGTGACCCCCTCTGGTACTGAAAATACAAAACAGAAAGCAGCAGCAGAGAGCTGATGTCTTTGTAATTAATAAAAACAGTGACAGCCAGTCAGGCCCATCACCTCCCTGAAGATCTGCGAGGCTACGTGCTCTCTCTCTCAAAGCCAGGCCCACGGAGGGCTCATTCTCGCTTCTCCAATCGCAGTGTCATTTTATTAATAATTTAGCCCCGGGGTGGGGTTGTCTCTGCTGGTGAGTGGCTTCGGGGCCTCAAGTTATCAAAATACTAATGCTACCAATTTATCAGCGCTTGGCTGATGGAGTGTCAGAGGTTGCTGGGAGTGGCGGGGGAGGGGGGCCTGTAATAACAGGGGGGACCTTGTCCAAACAGGACTCCCTGGAAGAGGAAACAGGCTGGCTGCGGTGTCCTGTGTCCCGGCTTTTCCGGGACCCTTAAGGGAAGAATTTGGCTCAGACCCCGGAGTCAGTCAGGCCTCCCAACCAGGACCAAGGGCAAAGGGGCCATGGATGATGTAGCAAACCCGGTGATTTGGATTTCTGAAATCTGGCACGGGGACCCCCAGTGGAGTCTCCTTATGGATCAGCTCGCTGCCTGCCAACATATGGGACGCGTGGCCCTGGTGGTAAGTGGAAGGACTTCGGGGGAATCGGGCATGATGTTGAGTAACGCCAAATCACAGAGAGGATGTCTCCCTTTCCAATTCTCTTTCAACCTTCACGATGCTTTAAGGGAAATCGGTGACTCAGGCGAGCTCCTGCGTCTTTCCCTGTCTTTCACCCCTCCCTAATGCCTGCTAATCTGCCTCCTTAACAAGGAAAAAGTTGGTCCTCAGGCTCCCTGGCCTGGGATGGGAACAGTACCTCTGGAAATTGATGGCACTGTTTGGTTTTCGTTACATTTTGTCGTATAGTCACCTCGTGTTCGCAGCAAGCTGGTTTTCCATTTCCCATCGTGATATAAAATGTCCTCTCGAAGCGCGTATGTTTAAGTTACACATCAGGTGATTCAAAGTAAAAAATAAATCAATGGCTAACAGCCTGGGTGGGCTACAGATAGAGCCGTACGTGTGAAGATGACAGGGGAGCACACAGAATTGAGGAAACTTGAGTCTGAGTTGTCACTGGGGCTATGAGAACGGCATGCATGGGGGCAGGGCTGCTCAGAGGCCGATTTATGCCTTCTCGCCTCTGTGCCCAGCCCCATCAGAGGTGTGGGGGCCTGTACTGGACACACAGCATATACACTTCTTGTCTACCCATCCTCCTGCTATCAAAAACTCACTTTCCTGGGCCACCCGGGTGGCTCAGCGGGTCAAGCGTCCAACTCTCGGTTTCGGCTCAGGTCACGATCTCACCGTTGTGCGAGTTCGAGCCCCGCGTCGAGCTCCGTGCCGGCAGTGTGGAGCCTGCTTGGGACGCTCTCTGTCTCCCTCTCCTTCTGCCCCTCTCCCACGTGCACCGTCTCTGTCTCAAAATAAATAAGCTTAAAAAACACAAACCACCTCACTTTCCTACAGGGAATCACAATGGTGGTCCATTACGCGGGCGTGTGACTCAAGCCAGGCCAACGTCCATACGCGGGCGTGTGACTCAAGCCAGGCCAATGGTAGCCCTTCCCTGGAAAGTCTTCATCCTGAGTCTAGAGGAAGACTCCTCTTTTCCCCACAGTTCTGGAATTGTAACACCGCGGCTGCCCCATAGCTGTTCTCTCGGACAGAGCGGGGCTCAGCGTTGAGATGACAGAGGGACCGATAAATCTCTGATCCTGTTGAAGTCGCTGGATCCAGGGAACCACTCACCAACCTCTCTATCTCTGTGGCCTGTTCCCCTAAGCCAATTCAAATACTTCCGCTTCGTGCTGACAGTAGGTTGAGGGAGGGTTCTATCACTGGCATTTAAGAGAGCCCTGATGAAATAAACACGTGAAAAGGTGCTCAACGTCATCAGCCAACAGGGAGCCGAAAATCAAAACCCCAGCGGGACGCGACTTCGCACCCCCTACGAAGGCTGGAATCCAACAGGCAGATCACAGCAAGCGTCCTTGAGGAAAAACTGAAACCCTCCAGCGCTGCCGGTGGGAAAGTAAAATGGTGCCACCCCTTTGGGAACCAGTCTGGCCGGTCCCCCAAAGGTGAGACATGGAGTTCCCATTATGATCTAGAAGTTGCACTCTTCAGGACACGCTCAAGGAAAACAAAAATGTGTGCGTGCATGTTCACAGCAGCATTCTTCATACTGGACGAGAGGCAAAAATAACCCAAATGTACACCCGCTGTTGATGGATAAGCAGAATGTTCCATCTATGCACACAGCGAGATATTTTTTTTTTCTGGCAATAAAAAGGAGCGGAGTCCTGACACCCACCACAACACCGAGGAACCTTGAAAACATTCTGCTAAGTGGAGAAGCCAGATACGCACACGCAAAAACCTATCGTGTGATTCCAGTTCATAGGAAATGTCCAGAATAGGCAAATCGATAGGGACAGAAAGTAGATTAGTTGTTCCCCAGGGCTGAGGGGGGTGGCGGGGGTGACCAGGGGAGGTGACAGGGAGGGGCAGGGACAGCTAAGGGGAGAGGGGTCTCTTTCCAGGATAATGAAAAGGTTCTATAATCGGTTGTGGCAATGGATGCGCAACTTGTGAACATACCAAAAAGCCATCAAATTGTACAATTTAAATGGATGAATTTTACAGTATGAGTTATCTCAGTAAAGCTGTTTAAAAAAAAAAAGAAAGAAAGGCAGAGCCCTGAGCGATATAGTGGTTGCTGGTGTGCTTTGGGAGTTCACATAATCTGTGCGAACGCCCCTCTCTGGATCGGCTCCGTCCCAGACAGCCCTTGACCGCCGTGGCTAGATGGGTCGCTCACGTTGCCTCCGCCAGCTGGCCCTTTGCTCCTTGACCTGATGGAGGTTACTACAGGACCTCAGGGGCCTCAGCTACGGAGGACGGGACCTGGTGGCTGTCACCCTTTTGACCTGGGTCATGCAAATGAGGGGAGGGGTGGGAAGGGCATTCCAGGCAGGGGGACAGCACAAGCAAAAGCAGAATTGGGAACTTGTGGCTCACACGCCAGAAATAACAGGCGGTTGAATTTGGAGCGAGGGGTCTCTGGGGTGGGGGAAGGAGGAGCTCCCCAAAGGGCAGGGGAGCTCCCTGCGGGGACACATCTCGTGATGGTCCTCGGTAAAGACTCACTGACTGGTTGTGTCTCTGGGGCCTCAGCTTTGCTCCTACCAAGAGTGGGATTTGTGTCCACCTGGGAAAGCAGGACATGCCCTCCCCAGGGCTGGGCCCGGACGATGCCAACACGTGGGCTGAGGTGATCGACCGGGCGGAAAGCAGTGTTTGGACAGACAGAGTCCGGCAGGCTGCCTCATTAACTAATCATCATACTAATTAAAAGCTGACATTTCCCGTTCCCTGGTCATGTGCTGGGATCTGTGCCCCACACACATACCAGCCTATGGGGTGGACATTACCTCTGCTTTACAGATGAGGAAACTGAGGCACCGAGAATTTACATGAAGTCGGGTATTCACGCATGAGTTAACGTATGATTCTAAACCATCTGCACGGGTGGTCCCCTTGTAGGTAGTTCAGGTCAAATGCTGTGTCACTTCCTGCACAACATGGATGACAGAGCGTAATGATAGCAGCTTACCGTTGACTGAGGGCCAGGCCCGGCTTCAAGCGCTTTGTAGGTATGATCTGGGGGAGTCCTTTCAAGAGGCCTAGGAAAATTGGGTTTTCTTACGCTCGTTTTGCAAATGAAGGCTGTGAAACACAATTCTAGAAGTTCGGGGACCTGCCGGAGGTCCCTAGCACGTGGCAGAAGGCAGGACCCCCCCCCCCCACCCGCTGCCCCAGCCAGGGCCACGTGACCCCAAGCCCCACCTCCCTTCCTGGTCAGCGCACGCGCCCTGGGACGCTCAGGCGGTGAGGCCGGGGTGGGGCACAGCAAGTGCAGAGCAGGGGACCCGTCCGCCTCCCTGCCTGTAAATGGGGGTATTCAGGTTACGAGTGAGAATGGTTCGGGAAAGTTCTAAAGATGGGGGAAATGCTATAAAAAGTGAGGAGTACGGCTGATGATGTCATATATTGGATTTCCTTTTACCATGAACCCCCTGGACCCCGCTTCCTCCCGGTCGAAGGAGACTCAGGAGATGCTCTTGGGCTGCGTTTGGCACCACGGTCTGTGCAGAAGGCCCCCCCGGCACCCCCGAGGTGAACGGGGGCGTCCTCACCCTCAGGTGAAGTGAAGGCAGGGGTGTCGAGAAGACAGGTGACCTACCAGGCCTTACGCAGGCAGGCGCCGGGGGAGCTGGGCTCACAGCCCAGGAATCGACACCAAACCTGCCTTCCGATCCCCAACACCCTCCCGCCTGATCTTTTCAGCAGCTGGTAATGACACGGTTCCCAAATCAAAACTATATAGGATGGTGTGTGTAGGCTGAGACATCTGACACCTACTGGTCTCCCTTCCCCTGACCTCCCCACACACAGGGAAGCATTGTCTTTCCTTCCTGCTTCACCTTCTAGGTTCTCTGTGCGGACAAATAGGAGATGTATCGTATGCCTAATATACACATTCTCACTTACTTCTCCTCTTCGTATACAAAAGGTTGCATACAATAAGCACGGACCCCTCCCTTTGTTGTTGTGTTGATGAACGATATCCCCTGGGGGGGGTGTCCCCCATAGCAGGGCATGCAGATTGTTCTAGGGATTGTCCTCATTCTTCATAGCTTCATAGTACTCCACCACGGGGCCGTGGCAGTTTATTTGGCCCCTCACTCGACTGAGCACCAGAATCACGTCTCATGTTTTGTTCTCATAAACAGTACGATGCCAGATGTCTTACCTGTCATTTCTTATCCGTGCAGAAGGACCCGTGGATAGATTCCCAGACGCGGGATGGCTTTTTGGATGAAAGGGTACATTCCTGAGACTGTCTGTAGGCAATGGGAGGGCCCAGACCAGTGGTACCCACATCGGTCTGGGCACCCGAGGGCCCTGTGGGACTTGGTAACAATACAGAGTTCAGGGCCTCATCCCAGGCCTGCTGAGGCACAATCTCTAGAGTTGGAGCCTGGCAATCGTATTTGCTACATAGGGGTGTTATCACAAGCCATAATGTCTTTTTTTTTTTTGGTTCGCTTCTGTGTTTTCTGTGTCTCTCCCTGAGGCCGTATCTGTCTTGCTCATGGCCGGATCCCCAGCCTGGGTCATCAGAGCTGAATAAATGAATGGATAGATGAAGGACTATCAAAATGCCAGCCAAGCTAGGGAGCCATGGGTTTGATAGTGCCCTCCTCTCCAGGAGAAAGGGCCACCTGAGTGGCGCTAAGGTGACCAATTTCTCACAGCAGCAAGGGGCTTGCAGGGAACTGGAGAGGCAGGCTGACGTGTGCGGTGTGCTCCTGGGGGTTGGCTGGACACAGGGAGGGGTCAGGACCCCAGCCATCTGGGAAGTGTCGGGGAAATGAACCCTTCCTGGGGCCCTGGCCCGCAGGCCGTGGGGACTCGGCTAAATGCACGTGGCCCCTTGCAGCCCCCCTCTCTCTCAGCCTGGATCCCGGTGGCCCTCGGGAAGGCCAGCCTAGGTCGCTAAGCCATCCTTTATGTAACGTGGCAACGAGAGGAGGGCAATCCAGGAACTCAGCCCCGGTCTCAGCAGCCTGAGCGGTCCTGGAAAGACTGGGGACCGGAATGCTTGTCCTGGCGGTCAGCGTGCCACGCCCGCCAGTTTCCAGCACTCGAGCTGGTAGTTTCCCTCTTGGAGTGGGGAGGGTGGGTTTGCACCGGGCTGTTCTCAGTGTTGCCCGTGTCCCCAAGAGGGCTGGCTGGGCTGGGGGCACAGACCACATCCAAAGTGTGGTGGAGAGACACTAACGAGGGCCTGCGCTCGTCCCACCTGTGGCTTTGGTGGGACTTAGCCACGCCGACCCTTTCACAGGAAGTCACGCACCTCAGCGGCTGGAGCTGGAGGAGGGTTAGAGACAGGGGTGGGGGGAGGGAGGAGACTGGGTGGGCTCCTGGCTCATTGAGCATGCTCACTGTGGATTTTGAGGGTCTGGGGGGCAGGTCCTTAAACTGCCGCAAACGTCCCACGAAGAAGCTGGGTGCTGCGTGGAAAGGCATGTTTTAGGCACCAGGATGTTGCAAAGTGCAGTGTTTCCCTACGCGGGGATCGCGGCCCTCCCCGCCTGCAGCTGCCCTCGCTTCTGGGCTTCACAGCCTGCTGGCAAGTTCAAGGAGCAGAAGGTGCCCTTGTTACGGGGTGAATTATGCCCTCCCCCCAATTCATATGTTGAAATCCTAACCCCCAGGCCCTCAGAATGTGATTGTATTTAAATTTTTTAATGTTTATTTATTTTTGAGATTGAGAGAGAGAGAGAGAGAGAGAGAACACAAGCAGGGGAGGGGCAGAGACAGAGAAGGAGAGAGAGAATCCCAGGCAGGCTCCGTGCTGTCAGCACAGAGCCCAGTGCGGGACTGGAACTCACAAACCGTGAGATCACGACCTGAGCCCAAGCCTGAAGCTTAACCGACTGAGCCACCCAGGCGCCCCAGAATGTGACTGTATTTAGAGATGGGGGTCTTTTAAGAGGTAAAATGAGGTGACTCGAGCAGGCCCTAATCCAACATGACTGGTGGTTTTATAAGAAGAGATTAGGACACAGACACACACAGCGAGGAGAAGACAGCCATCGATGAGCCAGAGAGAGAGGCCTTGGGAGAAAACAACCCTGCCCGCACCTTGATCTTGGACTCCCAGCCTCCAGGGCTCTGAGCAATAAATTTCTGTTGACCAGTTTCATAGCCTCTCGGAGTCTCGGTTTCCTCATCTGGAGTGTGAGGGGAACTCAGGACTGCTGTAGTGACACAATGAAATCGTGAGCGTAAGACACTCGACACAATATCCGACACTTGCTTCCATAAATCCTCATCCACTCCCTTTCACCTTCAACGTTTACTACGCAGGTACTAGGCGCTAAGCTCTGTTCCTGGCATCGGGACGCGGCAGTGGATAAGGCAGACGGAACTCCCTCGGGAGTGAAGTCCAGAGAGACAGAGAGAATGGCCACGTTCTGCTCTCAGACCGGCTCTCCTTGCTTGGGGCCGACCGAAGGATGGCCTCTCTCCAGCATCCCCAGCCCCTTCCCCACGCACTCCCCAAAGATAGACCCGGGAAGGCGGGGATTGGGTAAAATTCAGCCTGGCGCCCGCAGCTCCTGGCAGGGACCTCGGGTTTGCGGTATCTTCCCATCGTCTATGTCTGGAAGCGTGTTCACACTTCAAGCCTCAATACCACGTGCCCTCCACACACCAAGCCCCCCAAGCCGAGCCCTGAGGGTCTCTTTTCAGCTGTGAAAACTCTTCCCTGTACGCCCCCATGCCCCCCCTCCCAAACGGATGCTCAGGCCTTTGCATTTTGCCACAGCAACACTAGCCTTGGTATATCCCCTTGCTTATCATCTGTTACATCTTGAAGGTTCCAGGCTTCTCACCTGGGCTCCAGGCAGGTAAAGTTCTCCAGGAGATTTAAAAAGCCAGGCGGCTCCTGGCCAGTGGCTTCCTCTCCCGCCACGTATCAGCGTCGGTAGAGGCCACACCCGCTCTGCTCCCCTGTCCCAACTTACCTCCTGCAACAGGTTCCTGAGTGGGGCTGGGCCAGAGCCGGCCCCCTAGATAGCTGACGCCCCCCTTTTTCTGTTTGCTCAGGCACTTGGCTAATTTCAGCATGGATCATGTCTGGAGCTCCCTAGGCCCTTCCAGAACTTTCCGTCCTGCACGTAGCAGATCTCCCTTCCTTTGGCAAATGGGCTCCATCTCCCCCTTTAGATGGGGACTCCGCTCATTTGTGTAAATCCTGCGCTACGGCGTATTTATACGGCTCAGCGCTGGCAGTGGCCTTCCTCCACTTTCCTGGCTCTGTTCCTTCCCAGGAAGATGAGGAACTGGGCAGGAGAGTGACCAGCCATGACTGTGGACACTGCCCCGGGGACCTCCTTCCACTGCCTCCCTTTCAGTCCAATTCTACAGGTGGTCACTGGGCACTCCCGCTGTCCCCAGAATTATGCGTGAGGGATCCTCATGTGACCAAGAGGTGCCCCCTACCTTGAGACACTAGCATCCTGGTAGGGGAGGCAGGGCTGGAAATAGAAACATCTCCCTGCATCACCTGTGATGAGTCACGAGAAAGGTACAGATAGAGCCCTTCTTGAGTGCCAGCTACAGGGCGGGACAGACAGAGCTGCCCTGGGAACATGACACTTGACCCTGGGTCAAACCGGGGCATAGGGAGTGGAGCAGTAGAGGGGACGGGGCCGTAAGAGGTGGCAAGAAGCAGGCGGATCATTCCGTAAGGAGAGAAGGAAACTAGCTCCTGCTAAGCATCTATTCGAGGCCAGTGTATGAGTTTCCAGTTGCTGCCATAACAAATTATCTCACACTTACTGGCTTAAGACAACACAAATATGTTAATTTATGGTTCTGGAGGTCAACGTCCAAAATCTGTCTCCATGAACTAAACCAAGGGGTTGACAAGGCTGGGTTCCTTCTGGAGGCTTCAGGGGAGAATCTTTCCTTACCTTTCCAATTTCCATAGGCTGCGGCACCCACGCCCCATGGCCCCACGTCACTATGACCTCTGCTCCCATCCTCACGTCCCCTTCTCTGACTCTGACCCTCCTGTCTCCCTCTTAATAAGGACCTCGGTGATCACACTGGCCCACCCAAATCATCTAGGATAATCTCCTCATCACAACATCCTTAATTTAACCACATCTACAAAGTCCCCTTTTGTCACGTAAAATAGCATATTTACTGGGTCTGGGGACTAGGATGTGGCCATCTTTGGGGGACAGGCATTATTCAGCCAACCACAGGCAGGAATTTATAAACTGCCTCCTTAGTCCCACCCAAGTGCACAAGGCAGTTATCATCATTCCCAACTTGCAGATGGGGACTTGGGTTTCCAAAGGTTTAATAGCACTTTGAGGCTACAGTTAGTGAGAGGTTCATGTGGGATTTGAACTCTATCTGCCTGACCACAGAGCCCTCTCCGCCCATGAAGAGACAGTCCTGGGATTCTCTCGAGCAGAGGGGACTGGCGGTGGCCCTTGGAAGCTGTCGCCAGGAGCTCCAGTGAAAGGGGAAGACAAGAGGAGTGAAACCAGGCCAGCGCAAAAGGAGGGGGTGGGGGGCAGAGGAGAAATCCTGCAGAGGGACACCCACAGTTTGGCTCTTCTGTTCAGTGTGGGGGAGGGACCAGGAGGAATGGGACCCGAGTCTAAGCGTGGGGACCTCCGTGACAGAGTTAATGGGGCTGACAGCAGAGTGGGGAAACTCAGCTGAGGACAGGCTCTGTTTGGGGCCAGATGGAAGGGCCCCTCTGGCAGACCAGGCCGGAGGCTGGAGACAGAGTGCGAGGGCCAACTACTCACATGCAGCGGAGGTCGTGGGGTGGGGGGAGGTAGAACCAGGGGAGGGCACAGAGCCAGGAGCAGTGGGAAGGCTACCCACGCATCACGAGGAGGGAGAAGGAGTGGCCGGTCAGGCTGGCAGACACTCTGGGATGCAGTGCCAGACTCTGACGGAGGGTGAACTTTCTAGAAGAGGGAATCAGCCACAGCAACTCCAAGCAAAGCTCTTGGGTTTGGCAACTTAAAACATTGCTCCCATCGCCAGCTCCCGCGTGGTCTTGGGAAGGGCTGTGTTTGGTGTTGCCCAGGCCAGGACAGCCATGAAGACTGACCCAACCTTGGAGGGATTGCCTGGGCCCAGCAATGACCCTTCTCAGCAGGGGAATGGGATGCGGCTGAGCAAATGGACTGTGGGGTCTTGTGAACAGGCCCTCTTGTCCTCTGACGTCCCTCCCGTAACAACCTCATCCCCTTCCTTGAGTACAGGCTGGCTTTCCTGACTCATT
This sequence comes from Panthera uncia, assembly GCF_023721935.1. Lineage (NCBI taxonomy): Eukaryota > Metazoa > Chordata > Mammalia > Carnivora > Felidae > Panthera > Panthera uncia. The sequence continues at coordinate 87,425,532 of NC_064807.1, forward strand.
TCCAGCGAAGGGGATATAGCGGTGACAACGTGACTTCTGAGGCTAGGTTAGCAAACGCGCTCACTCTCTCCTCTCTCCTCCTCTCCCTCTCTCATTCTCTCTCTCCACTCACACACACACACACACACACACACACACACACACACAGCTAAGGAGATGAATGGAGTGCACGCAGGGAGGCACCCCCAGCTGCTGTGAGCAAGCCTCCGCCTCTAGAAGATTCCAGCCTTAGCCACTAACTGCAAGCATGAGAGGTACCCTGAGCAATTCTTGCCCAGCTGAGCCCAGTCAGGCCTGATGGGGCAGAGAGAGAATCCCAAGCAGCCTCTGCACTGTCAGCACGGAGCCGGATGCGGGGCTCGAACCCATGAACGGTGAGATCATGACCTGAGCAGAAATCAAGAGTCGGACGCTTAACCGACTGAGCCACTCAGGCACCCCAGTTTTTTGAGGTTTAAACCAGGAGGCTATGGAGGGGTCTGTGACCCAGGATGCGATAACCTGGCGCAAGGATGTAGCTGGCATTTCGGGGTAAAAATTTGGCAGGGCAGTCAGGGGTCCATTGGCAGCTATGTTGGTTCTAAGTGTCCCCTCGTTTGGGAACTAGCCTCCTATGTTCACCTTATGCCTCTCCGCCTCACTGATAGGTGCCCCCCTCCCCAGTCCGCGGAGCCCAGCTTCTGGCAACCCCATCAACCGAGTCAGCTTTAGGGGAACAGTCTGCATTAAATCTGTGTGTTTTTCCTTCCAGGGGTGTGAACTAAACCTACACCTTGAATCCGAGCCGTACCCGTGGAAGGAAAAATTTTACTCCCCGTTAAAGGGATTGAAGAAACCGGGAACCGGGGGCGGGCAGTGTCGGTGGTTGAGGGTGGGGTCAGCTCTGTGCTGGAACAGCTCAACACCGCACCCGGTTATTAAATGCTAAGGAAGCTGGTGAGCTGGTTGTTAAATGCAGCCATTATAGAAGATTAAATTATGTAAGCTTATAATTAAGTTATATTAAAAGCAGAGGTAATAAATACTCGGAACTCATCCCTTCCTAATTGTTTCACTGCACTGTACCGTCCCCTTCCTCCTGAGGTTGGGGACGGTACATCTACTGCATCTATGTGGCGGAGGGTTCGTGCGAGGATGGCCGCCAAGCATCTATCCCCAAGTTCGCCTTCAGCGTGAAATCCACCATGGCAGAAACATTTACACCGTGGGAATTGGCCAACAATGCCAGAGCTTTTCTGGTGTTTTTTTGTTTGTTTCTTCTCCCAGAGGGCAGAGACTTTTAACAGGAAGCCACTTTGAGGAGATAATTGTAAGCAGCCAGCAGGATTTAGCGTGAAGTGCCTTGAGGGTATGTGTGCTGTTCTCAACCAGACCTGCGGCATCCATTTGACCCCTTCTCCCCACCCCCTTTGGTTTACACTTTAACCACACGTTCCTCTGGGCTTGTGTGAACAGTCTCTGGGCTGTGGATTCACGCCCACTGCTCGCCCCCGTTGTGCATACAAATGTCCTGTGGTCCTCACTGAGCCACATCCAGGAGGGTGGGAACAAAAACAGGGTGAAGGGCCCCCGAGGACTTGCTCCCTCCACGCGCTCACTTGGACTGTTAGCTTTTCACTCCTACCCACCCCAACTGTTCCAGGAGGGGGGTTCAACAGCAACGAAACCCACAGTATTCTTTACAGCATAATTGATTCAGGTGAAACTCACGTAACATAACCTTAATCACTTTGAAGTGGCATTCACTGGCGTTTAGCACATTAACAGAGTTGTGCGGCCACCGCTCCGTCTAGTTCCAGGACAGCTCTGTCACCCCGACGTGGAGCTCGCCGCCCAGCGTGCGCTCTCCCCGCACCCCCAGCCCCTGACGACCACCAGGCTGTGTTCAGTGTCCAGAGACCCGTCTGCTCTCGAGATCTCACATAAACAGAGATCCTATCGTGCCTGATAACAATGACTCCATCGCGTGGCCCCACCGTGTTTATTTGTCTGTCATCTGCTGATGGTCGCAGCTGCTGGCTGTTGTGGGTCGGCTCTTGTGCACACGGGCTTGTTTTCGTGTCCGTTTTCAGTTCCTTTGGGTCTGTCCCTAGGAGTGGAATTTCTGGGTCCTCCCCTAATTCGTGTTTAGGTTTCCGAGGAACTGCCAGCCCCCCCCCCGCCACCGACTCCTGCCTTGTGGTACAAGGACAGAAACTTCCGTCATCGCAACCCCAGAGTCACAGAGGCGTGGGTCCTGCCACTTACGCTGTAGAACCCTGGGCCCTTCCTTCAGCTCTGCCGGGCCTCAGTCTGATCCCCTGTAAAACGGGAATAATAAGGGAACATATCTTTTAGGGAGGTGGGGAGCATTTCTCGCTCCTCAGGCGGGGCTTGGCCCACACCGAGCTCTCCGTAAATGGTCTCAGTGCTCAGATGACCGTGTCTGTAACTGCGGTGGACAAGAAGAATGACAGGGTAGGACGAACCTGGGGGCCGCCTCAGCCCATGAGGACACAGGGGGCTCCCTTTCCTAGTGGCCTTGACTTTGCTGTAAGAGCGCCTCTCTCCTTTGGTAACGCCAGGAATCGGTTCACAGGGAGCCACCCACACCCTCAGCCCAGCAGGTCACGTTCAGCCCCGGAAGCAGCACCGGGAGAGGCAGCTAAGTTAGGGGGTGGCTGAATTAGCTGATCCTACAAACCCTGAGGCCACGGGAGGGATCAGAGCAGGGCCTCCGCTCTCCCAGCCGAGCTGTGGGGTCACATCTCAACTGGACCTTGACGCCCAAGGACAGTGCCATGTGTAGGGTTTAGGAACTGACTCTCTACAGTGCAGAGGGTGGTGATTAGCCCCAAGATGGTCGCCGGACCTGGGAGTCTGTCTCCTCCTCTCTAAACTAGGATGGTGATGGGACCGCTTCACAGCTTTCCGAAGGCTCACACCTCACGACCTCTCGAGTGATTCACACCCAACGATCAGCGATCGGCCAGAGCAAGCACCCAGTTAACGGGAGGCTTAATCAGTTAACAGTAGGTGCTGGGGCGCCTGGGTGGCTCTGTCGGTTGAGCGTCCGACTTCGGCTCAGGTCATGATCTCACGGTCCGTGAGTTCGAGCCCCGCGTCGGGCTCTGTGCTGACAGCTCAGGGCCTGGAGCCTGTTTCGGATTCTGTGTCTCCCTCTCTCTCTGCCCCTCCCCCGTTCATGCTCTGTCTCTCTCTGTCTCAAAAATAAATAAACGTTAAAAAAAAATAGTAGGTGCTAAGACTGCTGGCATTACTAAGGATAATAAAGAAGAGAGAGAGAGGGACAGTCACGTTAACAGGCCTTGAAGAGGAAATTCACCTGTGCCGGGAGGCAGAGGCCTGGAACCTTCTAGCCGTGTGACCTCAGGCAAATCTTTTTCCCTCTAGGGTCTCAGTGTCCTCGTCTGTAAAACGGGAGGCAAGGACCTCGTGGAGGTTTCCAAGGTCCCCTCCAGCGCTGGCACGTGCAGACCTTGGAAAGGGCTCCCACGGACCGCCTGGCGCTCCCAAATCCCCGAGGGGCAGCTGACCCACCACCTCAGCCCACCCTGCAGGCTGACTCATCCCCCGCCCGCCCCACCCCCTCTCCTGTCTGCTGGAGATGATGCTCCTTCCTAGAGAAGGGTCCAAACAGCTCTCCTGCCACTTGTCCCCCACTGATGGGGGAGCAGGCTCTGTGGAGAGGCTTTTAAACCTTCCTGGTTGCGGCCAGTATTGATCAGCTTTGTTCTTTAATGGGATTCTTCTGTGCTCTCTGCCTGCCTCCCCTCCCCCAGCCCCCATCGCTCTGGGCCTGGGCTGCGTTAGGCCTTCTTCCCAGCCCCCCACTCTGAAGACGGTCCTCACAGACAAACGGGGCCACTGTCGCGGGGGGGGGGGTGCTGGGGCCCCAGGAGCCCCTGCCTGTCACGGGAGATGGCTGATGGTTGAGCTCCTTGTCCGAGAGGCTGCTGGCTGTTTGGTAGCTGCCCGTGTTGGGGTCCAGTCTTTGGAGCACCCCCTGCCTTCCCTCCCGGGTCCCAGCGATTGCGGGCCCTCCAGTGAAGCAGCCTAGCAGTGGCACAGAGCCTTCCTTCCCATTGTCCCCAAAGAACCCCCCCCCCCCCCCCCCCCGGCCCCGACACACACACAAATGTATTTCTAAATGTTCCACCATGGCTCTGGGTAACAACGGTGCTTTGGGACCCGTCCGTTGCTATGGATTCAAACTCACGACCATTTGGTGACTTTCGTTGGCCGCCTGTCTTTGGTTCTCCGACTTCCTTTACAATCGAGTCAATAAAAACGTCACCTCGCCCTTCTCTTTTTAGCATTTATGTTTCAGATCAATGTGAGGCCCGAAGCCCGCCGATTACCCTCCGATGAGTTGCAAAAAAAAAGTGCTAAAAAGGGCTGGTGCTGAGACGGATCCAGGGAAGTCGCTGGTTAAACGAGTGCAATCTTTGTCACAAACAGCCACATCTGTTATTGATACGATGGCGACGTCGGCCTCTGTTTTGGGCCCCGTTAACTCCCCGGCGACCTTAGGGGACCGCACGCCCACCCCTCTGCGCTCGGCGTCCTGCCGATCGTCTCCGTTTGTCACGAGCCCTTCGCAGCAGCCTCCAGCCTCTGCAGGGAAACTCGCCGTGGAGAGCAGCACGCGTATGCGTAGCACCTTCTGGAACCAGCCCGGAGGGGGCATCTTCTCAAAAGAGACAGCTCCTGGGCAGCTGCCCGTTCCTGGCCGGTCTGGGATGAGAACGTGCTTTTGCTGGGGACGTGTGATACTCCTGATGGCCGATTGATATGCAAGGTATAGTGTGAACTGTCCTCGGTTCACGTTATCCAACAGCCCCTTCTGGGGCCATCGATAAGGCGGTAAAAGTAGTCATCTCCAACTTTGCACCGGGCCTAGAGCCACCTCACAGCAGCCCACACGTCCCCTTACAGCTGGGAGGGGCACACAGCTGTCCGCAGGCTGGACTTAGGCACCCACGCCGGGGACACCGCGACAGGGTCTTTAACACACAGGCTGGAGAGAGGAAGCCCTGTCGCGGGTCCCCTCAACGTCCACTGGAAGAGATTGCACCGGGGATACAAGAGATGACCGTCCGAGCTTTCAAAACAGAGAGAAAACGGACCGAGGACTCGGCCAAGGGGGCGGAGTGCAGTCGGGGGAAAGGTCAGGTTTTTGTTTTTCTTTTTTTTTTCTTTAATTTTTTTTAACGTGTATTTATTTTTGAGAGAGAGCGAGACAGAGTGTGAGCCGGGGAGGGGCAGAGAGAGAGAGGGAGACACAGAATCCGAAACAGGCTCCGGGCTCCGAGCTGTCTGCACAGAGCCCGACGCGGGGCTCGAACTCACAAACTGAGATCATGACCTGAGCCGACATCGGACGCTTCACCGACTAAGCCGCCCAGGTGCCCCAGATTTTCGTTTTTCTTAATAGTTTATAATTTAGGGAGCCATAGAGCATAGTGGCCAAGAGCACGGACTTTGGAACTGGACAGGCCTAGGCTCCCGGCTCGGGGCCTCTCCTTGTCAGCTGTGTGATTTGGGACAAATGACTTAACAGTGGTTTCCTTATCTGTAAACTGGGAATAATAATAATGGTGCCTGATGGGGCCGGTGGGAGGTTAGCCAGAATAATACAGGCAGAGTCTGGCCTGCATGTCTGAGCCGGAGAAAGCCCTCGATCCTTTTCAGCTGCTGCTGCTGTTACTGTGCAGAATGGCTGACCCCTCTAGGTACTTTTCTGTACATTAACTCACTGGATCCTCAAGAATGGGGCGGCTAGCCAGGATCACGACAGTTTCTAGAAAAGTCCTCACAAATCTGAGAACTTGCCTGGCATCAGTGCCGGGTTGAGAGGGCTTTCTGTTAAGGGGGTGGTGAGGGGCTCATGATTAGAAATGCAGACGCCTGGGTGGCTCAGTTGGTTGAGGGCCGACTTCCACTCGGGTCATGATCTCACGGTTCGTGGGTTCGAGCCCCGTGTCGGGCCCCATGCGGACATCTCAGAGCCTGGAGCCTGCTTGGGATTCTGGGTCTCCCTCTCTCTCTCTCTCTCTGCCCCTCCCCCGCTCACGCTCTGTCTCTCTCTGTCTCTCAAACAAATAAATAAATAAACGTTACCCAAAAAAATTAAAAAAAAAAAAAGAAAGAAATGGTGGGGCAGGTGACCAAGGACTCCTCGGTCTCCTGAAGGAGACGGACCACGTACAGCTATGTCTTGCCCAGCTTCTCACGTGTTCTGTTTCTTCTCTCGCCCCCCACCCCCCTTCTTTGAGGCAAAACCCACCTAACACAAATTAGCCATTTGAATGGGCACAATTAGGGGCATTTAGCACGTTCACCACGACGTGCAACCACACCTCTATCTCGTTCCCAAGCATCCCCCCGCCCCCTCCCGAGGTAAGACCCCATACCTGTTAGCAGAAATCCCCCCCCTTCCTCCCCACCCCCGCCCAGCCCCTGGCTACCGTCGTCAGCCCTGTCTCTCTGGATCCACCCGTCCCGGACACTTCATAGAAACGGAATCATACGACATGTGGCCTTTCGTGCCCGGCTCTGGCACTCGGCATACCGATTCTGAGGTTCATCCGTGTGACAGCAGGTGTCGGTAACCGTCTCCTCTCCAAGGCCGATCCTCTTCCCCGGTACAGACCTGACGCTTCTGTTGATCTATCACCCGTTGACAGACAGTTGGTTTGCTTCTGCTTGTTGGCCGTTGGTTGTGAATCGTGCTGCTGGGCACGTGGGTGCTCCTCACACTCTCTTGATCGCGCCACACTCAGATGTGTTCTCGAACCCGCCACTCGTCTCTTCCTGCCTCTGGGCCTCTGCACGTGCCCGTCTGTCCCTGGTGCCCTGTCTCCCCTCTGCTGACTCCTAGCCACACTTCAGAGCTCAGCCGCATGCCACTTCCTCCAGGAAGCCTCCCTGCTCTGCTTGGACGGGCCGGTGAGCCCCTTCCCGGTGGGCTCCCAGAGCGCCCAGCATCTCCCGGCGGGCCCTTCTGCACGCGGTTGTCGTTACTCTGTCTCCCCGGATGGGGATGTGGCTGTCACTGCCGCGACTACCGCTGCGTCCTCGGAGCCCCGCCGAAGGACCGGGCACGTGCTTCTAAACCGTCTGTTGAGCGAACGCGTGACCACCGTCGCTTCAGCCTCTGGGCCTTTGCGGCAGCCTCGTGGATTTTCTGACCTGGGAGCGATCGCCAGACTGCAGGCCGGACTGGAGTCTCTCTGGGGGAGGGGAGAAGCCACCTCCAGCTAATATTCCCAGTGGCAAAAGGCCCCTTGGGAGACTTGTTGATTAAAAATGCAGTATGAAAATGGGAGCAAAGCTGCCATTAAAAATGATTAATTAGAGTCCTGCTCATTATTCTATTTGGAATGGTGCTGTTAATATTAATGACCCTTAAAAATACTTCACACACAGGCACTTACTCTCTATTTCTGCACGTCCCACAGTGTGGTCCCATCCCTCACCCAAGCCCTCTAGAGCTCGGATTTTCCCAGAATTGTCCCCTCTGGAGGGCACGAGGCCGGAGTTTCTGCTACCCGCTTGTTCAGGGACGGTCACCCTTGTCTTCCTGCCTGCCCCCCACTCCCCCCCACCCAGGCCCGTGTGCCAGAAGGGTTCCACTTTCCCACCCCAGCCAGGAGGCAGGGAATGCGTGCCTTTTCATATAGTTTTGTTTTGTAGTTAAACGGCATGATGGTTTCTGGGAAGAGGAGGACAATATCTGACCCTAGGGGGCAGGGCGAGGCTTTCCCTAATCAGATGGCAGCAGAGACGACGGGGACAGAAGGAAAGGGCCACTTCATTAGGGAGAGTGCAAGTCATTTCCGGGGGGGGGGCACAGAGCTCCAGGGCAGCTCTGTGTGAAAAGCTCCAATTAAAAATATTAACCCGTTGCCAGGGCTCGGGATGCAGGGCCTGGTCACGGCGGGGACAGCAGCTCTGTTCTCTGCAGAAGATCTAGGGGGGGACATCCTGCAAGAAATTGGGGGAGGGAGTGGCAAAAACTTACTCCCCTTGCCCAGTTTGGCCCGTCCTGTCGGAGTAAACATCGTTCCCTCGTACTTTGTGACCGTGTCGTGCCCTTGTCTGCCACTTAGGGTCTCCCACACCCCAGACCTAAGGGGGTGGCGCGCACTTGCCCGAAGACTCCCGCGGACGGGGGTCCTGTCCACCGTGGCCCCTGGCGCCCCGCGCGGAGCCTGCGCACAGATGCCCTTTCGCAACACTCGATGAATGATCCTGACACCCTTGTCGTTGGGTCACTCGTCCCCCGTGCACTCTGACCAACTCCCCATTGTCTCTGGAAACGATCGGGCGGAGGGGCAGAGAACATTTAAACATCCACACTTGTCTTAGGAGTGGGTTTCTTGAGCTTACATTTCACAACAAATATATTTATGTCAGGAGCTTAGAAACTTTCTTCTCTGGGTCCAAGATGCGTTAATCACCTTTCTTTCCTGTAAATGCAAGTGACATCATCAGGCCCCCGGACCTGTTCTGAGGGCTTCCGTTCACGAGATCGTGCAACCCTCACACCCGCGTGACCTCAGCCTCGCTCTGCGGCTACTGGAGCGCTTAGTCCGTTTGTCCCAAAAAATAGACAATGTGCGCCGTTCCCCCACACGCACATCTGCGCACGCGGGCGCGTGAACAGACACACACACACACACACACACACACACACACAGAGCTTCAGGCCATATTCAGTAACTGGCTAATATAAAACGGGCTTACAAAGCCTCAGCTATCAGAAGAATCCCTCACTGTACCCAAAAGTCACCCTTCTCACCTTGTGGCCTGGATCAGGAAACTGAGGCTCAGAGAGGTTAAGTAAGTTCCTGAGGTCACAGAGCTAGACTGGCAGGCCACAGGGCACCGTGTCTGTGGACTTGCCAGCTGATTGGAAACCTAGGCTAACCGGATCTCTTTCGGACTTGCTATCACGTGACCTGCTCGCCGCCCTTCCCTGGAAGCAAGCTGGTGCTTCCCTACCCCTCCCCGTCCACGGCGGCCACAGCCGCCGGCAGCCTGTGGCAGCCTGTGTTTGCGGGCACAGCCCCCCAGGCTCCGCACCTTGTCAGATTGCTGCAACGTCCCTAGCCGAGCAGGCTGGTCTTCCCCAGCTCCCTGGATCCGCCTTCAGTTAAAGTCCTCTTTAATTAAACAGCAGCTCTCCCTGGAAAGCAGTTGAATGACCTAATTACGCGCTCCTCGCCTGATTGCCATCGTTGATGCAGGGACTTGGCGACTCAGGTGTTGATGGGGCTCAACGGGAGCCCGGAACCATCGCCGCCGGGCGAGCGGCAGTGACGGGTGTGACCCCCCCCAGCCCACTTCCCTCCCCCGCCCCAGCCCACCCCGCTTCCTCAGGGTCAGCGCCCAGCCGAGCAGGCGTTGTCCTAAATGGTGACCAGTCTGGCGTGCCCCTGGAGCCTTGGCTACCACTGAACCCTCCTGAGTGGTGGCTTCTCCACTTGCCAGTGGCTGTGAAGGGTGAGTGGGGTGGCTCAGCTTCCCCCTCCCCCCACCGGTGCCCCCACCACTTGGGCGGAGCCCCTTGGGCTGCTCCGTAGCACCTACAATATCTGGTTCCAGGACCTGCTGATTCGTTTCGTGTGTTCATGCTGTCCCTCTCTGGCGGGCACCTAGCTGGGTGCGGGCATGCGGCCAGGACCTGGGCACGGCCGCTGAACCCTGCTGTCCCTTGACCACAGTCCCGGCGAGGCCCTCCCCCTGAGTCGCTGGGGGTGGGCACTGCCTGGTTCAGCCCGCCTCTGCCGGGCCGGCCCGGATCTCCCCTCGGCCGAGGGTCTGGGACGTATTTGCGAAAATGAATCCTAACTATTAAGGTAACATTCTAATACCGTGTGCACATATAGCCATAACAACTCCATTATTGGATGAGCTTCCCTCTATTGTAGCAAGCACCCGGTTGTTTTAAATTAAAGGCCATTGGTTTTTGTCTTCTGCTTTTTTAAATTTTTTTTTTCAACGTTTTTTATTTATTTTTGGGACAGAGAGAGACAGAGCATGAACGGGGGAGGGGCAGAGAGAGAGGGAGACACAGGATCGGAAACAGGCTCCAGGCTCCGAGCCGTCGGCCCAGAGCCTGACGCGGGGCTCGAACTCACGGACCGCGAGATCGTGACCTGGCTGAAGTCGGACGCTTAACCGACTGCGCCACCCAGGCGCCCCTGTTTTCTGCTTTTTAATCCGAAAGCAATGTCAAACCTACGCGAGAAGAGTCAAGTTAAGCCCCGCATCTCCTTGGCCCCAGACTCAGCAGCTGTTAACTCTTTGCCACACACGTGCTTTATCAACTCCCCCGCTGCCCCTGCATCACTGGTGTTGTTGGGGGTGTTTTGCTGAATCATTTCGGAGTAAGTCTGGGGACAGGATGCCCTTCACCACCAATTACTTGCAGTTTGTGTCTCCTCAGAATAGGGACGCCTTCTCTCTCCTTTCTCCATACGTTTTTTTAAGGCACCGAGGTGAAACTCACGTGACATAAAACTGACCGTTCCTAAGTGAACGATCCGGTGGCGTTCAGCCCATCCACAAATCCGCAATGCTGTACCGCCACGAAATCCCCAGTGCGGAACATTTCCACCGGCCCAACATCAAACCCGTAACCGTCACAGCATCGTTCCCAGTGCTGGCAACATGTACCTTATTCCGAGGGTCGCTCCCTCTCACGACCTCAAGAGGGTGACCGGGTTCAGGGAGTCCACAGTGATGGCTGTGGCACGAGTACACATGTTGCTAATTCCCCCCGACACTGTTCTTGTCGGCGATTTTCTTCTTTTCCCCCATCTCAGGATCCAGTCCAAGAGCCCACCGTACATCGACTCGTCCCACATAACCCTTAAGGTCCCTTTAGACCCGTCGCTTAACCCCTTAAAAAATAATAGACGCATATGTGATTATTTGTTTAAGTTTTGGAAAAATTTTAGATTTTCAGAAAAATTGCAAAGATAGCGCGGAGAGTTCTCCGCCCCCGTCGCCTGGTTTCCCCTAACGTTACTGTCTCGAATAACCATGGCACATTTATCCAAACCCAGATATTAGCGTTGGTACAGCTCTCTTCCTGGATTTCACCTGCCTTTCCACTGATGGCTTTTTTCTGTTCTGGGATCTGACTCTGCATTTACCTGTAGCCACTTTGTCCTTTACGAGGCTGACCGATGTTAGGTTCCTTATACGCACGCGTCGTTTTAATTTCCTCAAGAAGTCTAAGATAGAGGCACGTTATTGCTGTTTCAGAGCCCAGAAACGGGTGTCAGGGGTGAAGTGACCCGCCCAAGACCACTCAGTAAATGAGGAGGCAGGACTCAAAGCCCATCCCTCTGGCCCCGAAGCTTGCCCTCCTTCTGCACCGTGAATGCCACATATTCTCCCTCTCTCTCCCTCTCTCTCTCTCTCACACGCACACACACGTACCACGCACTCACACACACAGCTTTATGACCACATTTAGCACTTGGCTAGTATAAAAGTTTCCACAAAGCATCAAATGTTAAAATAATTGCTCGTTTTATCCAACAGGTACATTCCTGAAAAGTTAACTGCGGTTCTCTAGAAGGATTTACTAGAAAGTGGGCATGTACCGACTGCTTGCTATGTGCTAAGGGCTTTGCATACATTTCTTTACTGGATCGGTACCCACCCCTTGATGGGATGTGTTGTTATACCCATTTTAGAGACATGAAAATTGAGTACAGAGAGGAGAATTGACCTGTCCCAGGTCAACTAGCCAGGCATTCGCCAACTCAGCTCTTTGAACTCAGGTTTTGTCTCTCCCCGTCCCTGTCTTTAACCCTCGGGCTCGACCATGACCCACTCGCAGATCTAAAGGGCCCCCGCTGTCCTCATGCGCCGCGGCCCAGGGGCAGTCACGATCTCTGGAGTCTGGAGACGCTGGAGAGTGGCCAGAGGGCCTCTGGGGTCTGGCTGAGGGCGACTTCTCACTCCCCTGCCTCAGGGCTCCTGTGTCCCGAAGCCAGTTCAGTGGGGGCAGCTGGTGCCACTCAGTCAGTCACACGAAATATGCTAATCTTCTTCAATAACGGGTCCAGCTGGTAGGAGCTTTTATTTCAGCAAAGTGTGAATGCTGTTGCCATGGAATGCAGCCTTATACCCAGGGAGCAGGAGTTACCGGGAGGCTGTTTTCTCCTTTATGCAGGTTTCACTTCCCTCTGTGTGTTTCACCACTGACTTTCATTTCAGCCTGCATGGAACACTCACACGAATGACGTTGGAGTCAAGGCGCTCGGCACTTTTCTCTTCCCCACTCTCCATATGCTTACAAAGCTACCCCTTCTGGGGCTGGGACGGGAGGGGGACGAAATGGTTATTTTCCCCACCGCGCACGAAAATAGCATCCGAGTAGAGAGTGGGACAGGATTGGTCCAACCCGGCCAACGTCAAGTCCTCGTTCCCAATAGGATGGCAGTCCCCAGACCGCTTCTCCACCGCTCTCCGCTCCTATTAGAACTTGATCTGAAAGTCTCTTACAAGAAAGATGGGCGGGGAACCCCTAGCAGTGTTTGGCTGATGCACACGCGGGAGGGCCCCTCGGCCGCCACACTCTGTGTGTGAGCACCCCTACGGAGTCAGCCGGGGGATCTGGGGCCGGTGACTTACCTCCCCTGAGCCTCAGTCTCCTCGCTCGTGAACGAGGGGGGACGGCTGGTCACAGACGGGGCAGTGGGCAGAAAGGGGATGGTTATGAAGCACGTGGCCCCCCATGAAGCAGCTGCTTGGCAATGACTTCGGTAATGTCACCGTCACCTTTTCCTTCTAGAGCCACTCCCTCCTTCCTTCCTTCCCTCCCTCCTTCCAAGGGGGTGGGGGGCGTGGGGGCGGGGAGGCAAGGGAGGGAATGAAAAACGAAAGTGAGGCAGAAGCGGTCCCTGCCGTCAAGTTCTTCGCAGCCTGGTAGAGGAGAGCCGGATGTCCAAACAGCCACAGCGTAAGGCAGACGGTGATCGCGGACCCACTGCCAGTGTCGGCTGAGCACTTACCAGTGCATTACACACCCTTCCAATCAGGCACGTGCCTGATCTCTTCCGATCTCCTGAGCAACCCCCGGGGGAGCCATTCTTCTCCCCGGTCTGCAAATGAGGCTGTTGGCATTCGGAGAGGTCAGCCGATGTGTCCAAAGTCACACGCGTGCTGAGGGTGGGGCTGGGGCTCCACACTGCTCATCTGCAGAGTCACGAGCTTTGCCGCCATGCTGTGTCATCTCCCCCCAAGAGTGGCCCAGGGGGCCTCAGGTCAGGGGCTGGGGTCAGTTCTCCCAGGACGGAGGTCAGGGAAGAGGGCACCGGTGCCAGCCTCCAAAGCCACGCACGGTCGCCCGAGACCCATGGAGGCAGAGGGCTCCGGCCAGGGGCTCGAATCTGCTCAAATCCATCCGAGTGCCTGCTTCTTTGTTCCCGATCTAGGCAGGGGACATCCCAGGCATGCTTGGGAAATAGCCTGTCCCCCACTGACTGAAGGCAAGGTGCCACGAAGGGATTATGAAGGTAAGCGGGGCTGGCATTGAAATTCTACTTTTGAACCTTGTTTTCTACGCTGAGAGCTGAGAGTGGCCAGATATGGAACAGAAGGGGGAAGGAAGGGATCCGGGGATGACAGAATCGAAGACAGGTGATAAGAAATAAGCCGTCTGCTGGAGGACCCTGCATGTATCATCCATTTATTTTTGGGAGGCACTTTTTTTTCCTTAAGTTTATATATTTATTTTGAGAGAGAGAGCATGAGCAAGGGAGGGGCAGAGAAAGAGAGGAGAGAGAGAATCCCAAGCAGGCTCCGTGCTGTCGGCACAGAGCCCAACATGGGGCTCGAACTCAGCAACCGGGAGATCACGACCTGAGCCAAAATCAAGAGTCGGGATGCTTAACTGACTGAGCCACCCAGGCGCCACCCTCCCCTGCTTTTTTTTTTTAAGTTTATTTCTTTATTTTGGGGGGGGGGCACTTTTAAACTAAGTTCCTTTTCCCCTCCCCAGCTCAAAAGCTCGCTCAGGTCGGGTGCGGGGACATACATCTTGGGTGTTCACGGGGTCACGGGTCACAGATATCCAATGATTTGACGCTGCCTGGGGGGTGTCACTACCTCTTCTGTCCGTGAAGTCATGAGGACTGGAGACACCAGGGCCGTGGGTGGCCGTGTTCTGTCTTCTCTGTGGGGGCAGTTTCGGGTAGCAAATATTGATCGAGCGCCTCCTCCAGTGGATGGATGGATGGATGGATGGATGGATAGATGGATGGATGGATGAATGGTTGGATGGATGGATGGATGGATGGATGAATGGTTGGATGGATGGATGGATGG
>NC_064807.1:87439896-87441026 GCF_023721935.1 Panthera uncia
TGGATGGATGGATGGATGAATGGTTGGATGGATGGATGGATGGATGGGTGGATGGATGGACACAGCCGTCCCAGTGGAGCTTATCATCCAGCAGGGTGTGGGGGAGGGGCATCCGCAACCAGTAATCACCATGCTGGGATTGTGGGAGCCTCCATGTGAGCGAAACTCTGGGAGCTGCCGGGTCCTGGGGTCCCCCATCAGAGGCCCCACATCTGCCGCCTGACCCGTGTGAGTTTCACACCCACAGAACTACATGGACCTTGTTCTCTGTCGCTCCCCCAAGACAAGGTGCGTGGAACAGCATCAGTGGGTACTTGGAAGAACCACCGTCACCTTTGAACGTTGACTAGGAGCCCGCCTGTGGCGTCAGCAGCCCGTTTAATGCTGTGGAGCTGCTACTCTTACCTCCTTTTTGCAGAAGAGGGGACTCGGAGAAGTGATGTTGTTCGTGGGGGGCCCAGGTGGGTGGCAGAACGGGGGTCTGAGCGCGTTCTCTCCCACGGTCGTAGCCCCTCCTCTACACCTCTATCAGCACCTGCTGCCTCCTGGCCAGCCTGAGGCAGGTAGAGGGAAGGGCAGGGGGGAGGGAGGAAGGAGGAGAGGGCAGTCAGGAGTCACGAATATCTAACATCTTGTGATGCTGAAACTCAAGAGCCCCCTGACTCAGCAGGATATTAATAACCCTGGCCGGTCCTCGCAGGGCTGCTCTGCCAGGGAGGTGAACAGCAGGGCTGTATCCACTCCCTGCTGCCAGTGGCAGCTCACAACCACCCCTGCTCACCTGTCTCCCCGTAACTGGGCTGGGAGCTTCCTAGAGCAGAGGCTGGTCTGGACCTCCAGCCCCCAACACAGAGCTCTGCATACAGTAGGAACACACTAAACAACTCTGAAGTGGATGGATGGATGGATGGATGGATGGATAGATGGATGGATGAATGGTTGGATGGATGGATGAATGGATGGATGGATGGTTGGATGGATGGATGAATGGATGGATGGATGGATGGATAGATGGATCGATGGATGGATGGATGGATGGATGGATGAATGGTTGGATGGATGGATGGATGAATGGATGGATGGATGGATGGATGAATGGTTGGATGGATGGATGGATGGATGGATGGTTG